>NW_007258876.1:64852-85658 GCF_000164805.1 Carlito syrichta | reverse complement strand
CAAAAAAAAAAAAAAAAATAGCCTTGGTGTGGTGGGATTTGTAAATAATATGGTGCATTTGATCTTGAGCAAAAGTAGAGTCAGGATGAGGATTCAGATTTTTGGGGATTAAATTCTGGCTTTGCCACTTTCTGAGTGACCTTAGGAAAATTACCTAAACTCATTGAGCCAAAGTTGCCTCATCTGTAAAATGGAGCCATGTAGCTTAAAAAATGGTGATGAGAATTCACGGTTCTAATAAATGTAAATTTCTTAGGATGGAGTCTACCACATCTTAAATGCTCAATAAATGCTTTTTTCCCCCTACTAGTCTAGATAAAAGGAGTAACCCTTGCAAAATAATGGAACTGAAAAATAAGTGTATTCTGTTTTGGGAAGGGCAAACTTACATGATTGCACAAACACTGGGTGTTGGCTGGGGAGTGGTGAAAAATGAGGCTGGCAGGGCAGGTGGGAACCGTGACCTGGAGCAACTTGTGTACCAAGCTCAGTTCTTTGGGCTTTACCTGGAGGTGATAAGGATTCACTGAAGGACTTTAAGGGGATAGGGTCCCATTCTGCTTCTTGCTACTGAACTGAATATTGCTTTTTATTGTCATTCTTCTGACCAATACTGTCAAAGAGAAACAGAGCCAGTGTTTGTTCAAGATGGAAAGACACATTTTATTCAGGCTACTGCTGTAGGAGAGGGAGACTCCAGCTAAGCTCAGCTTTACTGAAACAAAAGGTGGGAAATGTTGTAAACACTGGTGTGCTCAAGGAAAAGTCCTAAAGAAAGTTGGTGGGTGGTGGTGTTGGCCAACAGTGATTAGGCTGTTTGAACAACTGGATCCTCGATGATTCCATTTCAAAGGGACAGCTCTTAGGTCTTCCAGAGAGATATCCTTTGGTTGTACAGCATACATCTCAAAAGGACAGATGAAATATTTATAATTGCAAATTTTCTAAAGTCAATGCTCTGAAAGAAAGGTGTCAGGTTTTGGCTGAAAAAAAACAGTAAATTCTTTCGGCAGTATTGAGCTTTCTCAGTCAGACATTTCAGAGGGGCTGAGGTTACCCTAAGGACATGACCTTGGGCTGATTGATACATGCTAGAGCTTGTTTATGTCTTTTAGTGTGTAGGGGTGCGGTTGTGAAGGGGAGTGGACAAAATCATTTGTTCTTAGAATTTGCAATTCTCATAGGCCAAGGTTGAGGCCTAGTTGAGAAGACAGTTCGCAGAAACTTGCCTAGTTTAGTCAAGGACAGAATCTTTGTCAATTTTTTCCAGTAGCTTTCTTTCTTTTTGCATGGTGTCTAATGGTTCTTACCTTAATATTTTAGACCCTTCATAATCAGGTCCTCCCTACTTGGGGATATATAAATATCCTCTCTCATTTTGGCCTCTGGACTTTTGCTTCGGTTGTTTTCTTTCTCCTCTGTCCTATGCATCATGTTCACCCTTCAAAGCCCCATTACAAGTCAACCCTATATCAGCAAAGGCTGATTTGAGAACTCTAGGCCTTTTCCTTTGAACTACAAGATTCAATCTTCTTGCCACACGAATTAGCACTTAATTATCTCACACATTGTGTTTGGAACATATGGAATTGTGGAAAGTGTGCTGGGCGTGGAGCTCAGAAGGGTCTGAATCTCAGTTCTTCCAGTGAGCAGCTGTCTGAACACAGGCAAGTCACATATCTGAGCTTTAATATCTTTTTATTTGTAAAATGATAATAAGACCCCAATATGTTGTTATGTTTAAATTAGGTAACATAATGTCTGTGAAAGTGTCCAAAGACTGCATAGTCCAAAGTTTATGTACAATAGATGTTTATTAAATCTTTTATCATTTTATGTATTTTAAGATTGTTTTTCTAGGCCAGGCATGGTGGCTCATGCCTCTAATCCCAGCACTTTGGGAGGTCAAGGCAGGAGGATCTCTTGAGGTCAGGAGTTCGAGACCAGTATGGGCAACAAAGCAAGACTCCACCTCTACAAAAAAATGGAAAAAATTGACCAGGTGTGGTAATGCATACCTGTAGTCCCAGTTAATCAGAAGGCTGAGGCAGGAGGATCGTTTGAGCCCAGGAGTTTGAGGCTGCAGTGAACCATGCTGGTACTACTTACTGTACTCCAGTCAGGGTGACACACAAAGAGAGAGTTAGTTTTCCTAACTGGATTTCAAGTGTTTTTCAGAGCCAAGACCGTGGCTTCTATTCTTCTCTTCCACGATCTAGTATTGAGAGTGTAGTAGGCACTCAATAAACACTGGCTGAAGGAATTGATTATTTGCATTCCTAGAGAAAAGGGACTAAGCATGTCGTATATTTTGTGAAGAATTTAATGGATGCTCAATAAAGAAATAAACTCTCCAGATACAGACAAAATAGAGGCTGGAAATGATATCGTTTTAGGGCATATTAGTTTAGATTAATAGACTGTTTGATCCCCAAAAGCCTTTAAATACTAGGATATTCCAAGCTGAAGTCTTAAAGAAAACTAGGAAACATATAATTATGGGTGACTCTAAAAAAAATCTGGCTGAATGTCAGGCCTAGCATAAAAAAAAATTGCAATCAGAGCTGGAATTCCTCATCTCCTCATTCCATTCTTGCTGGGTAGGCTATCTCAGAGTAATTAGCTTCTAAACATCCTCATGTAATAAATGAATAGACCAGCAGACTCTGAGAGTGATTTATTATTCATCATGAATAGCGAGTGAATGAAATAATTTAGCATCCACTAATCTCTAAAAGGGACCCACTCATTTTTAATCATCTCGGATGGCATGTGATCACTCATTCACTCACATCCCCCTGAGCTCATCCTACTGCAAGGAAGCCATTGCGAGAGGCAGAATGCTATTTATGTACTTCTGTGACATGAGTGTATCATTAGGTGGATATTATAGCCTGTGGGATTGGGACCATGTTTTTGTGCAGCGTGACAACTTGACACAATCCATACACATGTCACCTTTTGCATCCCATTAGTATCAAGGGGGCCCACAAATGCTGATATGGCAGAGTGATAATTATGCAGCTCACAGTTCTGAGGCTAGGATTAGAAATGGCAGCCATGTTGGGTCTGTCACATGAGAGTGAATGCTGAGGGAGTGGTAACCTGATGATCATCTTTGACTGTCATGAGACAGTCTAGCTGAAGCATTTCCTATTCTAATTATAATTGCACTGTGGATATATTGTACTGTTTATTTTTGAGTCACAGAAGCATGTGAAATCAGTACCTTAATGTCTGGCATATTTGTAGAATTTCTTTTATCTAACCACATCATTTATATTTTTTAAAAATTTAAGAAACATAGAGTCAATTTTTGCTGTGATTATAAATCCACACATTTCTGAAAGGGTTAGAAAGGAGAACATTAAGTTGATAGAAGACGAGTTAAATTGGCCATATAATCTGATTTGGCTCTGGTACAAAAATTAGTAATAATTTGTTAGGATGAATGCCTAGTATTTTTTGACTGTCTGCATGGTGCCAGGCACTGTTCACACATTATCTCATTTAATTCTCACCACAATACTGTGGGGTGGGCAATATTATCTCTATTTATACATGAAGGAATGCATTCACTCAACCTTTGGTTATATCAATGTCGATAAAACAGTTTAGAAAACAAAAATCTGAATTCAACCATACAACTTATTTTGAAAATACTAAGTTTGAAATCATTCCCTTTTTTTTGGTTTTTTTTGTTTGAGTTGGAGTCTCACTCCATCACCCAGACTGGAGTGCAATGGCACACTCACGGCCACCCCAGCATCGACCTGCTGGGCTCCGGCGCTCCTTCCACCTCAATCTTCCAAGTAGCTGGGACTACAGGTGTGCGCTACCATGCCTGGATAATTTTTGATTTATTGCAGAGATGAGGTCTTGCCAAGTTGCCTGGGCTGGTCTCGAATCTGCAGGCTCAGTTCACTCGCCTAGACCAAAGTGCTGGGATGACAGGCTGAGCCACCAAGCCTGGCTAAAATTACTCCTTTTTTTAAAGATTAGTCTTTTTTTGTTTGGGTATAGCTTCAGTGGATTTATTACTTATATTATTATTCCATTGTTATTTCTGCCATTATACTATTAATTTTTGTACAATTATTATTTTCAGTATACTGGTCAAGAAAAGAAATATTGTTCTTTCGTGCCAAGTTTCAGTAGATCAGTGTATAAAAATGTGTACACGAATCACCCAGGGAGGGATCTTATTAATGTGCAGATTCTGATTCAGCAGATGATTGAGGGTTCAGTGTGAAAGTCTGCATTTCTAGTAAGTTCCACAGTGATGAGACTGAATTCAAACTGTCTACAAAGCGGCCAGTATTCTAGTTTTGAAGTTAAAGGAGCCACAGCTTTTTTTTTTTTTTTTTTTTTTATTGGGATGGCTAAGTGTTTTCTTTTCTCTCCATGAGTCCCACTGCTCAGGGTGGAGTCTATATCTTTTTCTTACTGCTCTGAAGACATATTCACTTTTCATCCAGGCTATCTTTGAATTGTAGTAAAAGAGTGACCCAAACTCTTCTGACTGCTAGGAAGTGTAAGCAGGTGCAACTAATTTGAAAAATTTTTTTTTTTTAAAGGCAAAGCAATTGAATATACAGGACTGGTAAGTCCATTCTGGATGGCTTTTACCAAGTCATTTGATTGGCAGTTTGACAGACAAGCACTAAAGATCTTAAACTGTGCATTACTTAGAGAATTTGGAGGATATTACTGTGTGAAAGACACTAACCTGTATATGTTTATATGGTTCACAGGACTTGTTCTGTCTCTGACTTGAATACTGACAGTAACGTCAATGGAATGAAGGCTTTCCATGTGTCAGAATGTGACTCAAGCATCCTAGCAGGTAGGCATTTCTATCAGGGTAGGTGACTGTCAAGAACCAAAGGCCCTTAATGTACCTTCTGCTCATGAAAGACTTGCCTTGGTATTTTATACAAATTTTTTGAGATGTGCAGTCAGTGGGGCGTACTGACCTCACCAAACCTCAGCCAAATGCATACTGAAAAGCAGTCAGGCCCGTGGATGCAGCAGAAGGAAGCAAGAGGGAGGAAGCTCTGAAGTCAAGCTGAATTGGGTTTGAACTATGGCCATGAGACCACAAAGAAACAATCTGAGTCTCCGTATCCTCTTCAAACAGGGACAGTAATCACTGCCTCATAAGGCTAGTGTAAGGGTCATACTGTCACCAGTGTTAGAGATCTCACTCTGAGTCAGTGCTCTATTAATTGTAGTTTCCTTTTCCCCTTTGCACATGCCAAGTAGGTGGGTATTTTGGATATAACTGCAAGTCGTATTTGTCCTGGCCAACCATGGCTGATTTATGAGAGGAAGATATTGATATACTTCATTCAACGTTTAAACTACATGCTCTCATCCTTTGGTAATATCAATGTCAACAAAAACCAGTTTGGGAAAGGAAGCTTGGAACTCAATCACACAGTCTGTTTGGAAAATAAAAAGTTTTGGGTTCCTCTACCTCCTGCCTTCTCTTCTCCTTCTTCACCTTGTTCTTTGCCTCTTCCTCCTCCGGCTTTTTTGTTATTTTTTTCCTCCTCCTTTCCTCCAATTCCTTCCATTTATTGTTTCCTCCTTTTTCTTAAGTCAATCTTTATTTTCAGACAAAACTTTGGTGAAATTATTTAATTTGCAAACACAATCTATAAGATAAATACTTCTCTTCTGTCCAAAAACCGACGGAACCTGAAAAACTCAATTGACTTTTAAATATATTTAGGTACATACTTTTCTTCATTCACAAATTATGCCCACACCCATGTAGTTCCTCACAGTGTTGAATTCCAGCCTCCTGGTGTACAACAGCACTTTTCTCAAAGTTTGCTTTTAGATTTAAGAAGACCTAAGTATAAAAAAGTCAATGTTTGGAATATGTTCTTTTTCCTTCCTCTTAAAAAGCATGAGTAGAATTTGTACCAGAGGATGCAAGATTATCCTTTCCATTTAAACTACAACTATGAAATCTCAATTTTTCAAGATTAGTGATTCAATAGGGCAAAGCCCTTTATCTGATTTTGCTTTAGAATCTTTTCTTACATACCTGTCATATTTTTCCCTTTAGTAAAAACTTAGTGATTCTGAAAACCATGTTTAGTTTTTTTTCTCTTTGCTTAAAAACTTTCAATTTGAGAATTCAAGTACGTGTTTAAAATGTAGCCCCTCCATGGAAATAAGAGAGGATTCATATTTGGAAAAAAGAGTAAGTGCTTAAGCATTTGGTTTCCTGAGGTTACTTTAAAAAGGCAAGACTCTGGCCCCTAAGACTTTATTTCTTTGATTGTCCAATAAATTACACTGCCTCTAACTGAGCAGTACAATGTGCTGGACCATTACATAGGACGAAGGAAGGGAATCCCATCGGCAAAGACTAATATAAGAATGATCAAATTAATATGTCTTGGGAGTTAAAAAAATCAAATCCCTTATATATTTGAAAACATTTTCTTTTCCATGACATATAACATGATCTTAATCTTCTAATGGTCTAGGACACTTTTGATTTCTCATCTTTGAGGTCACAAAGCAAATCTGAGACCTTTATTCACATGACTAGGAAAACCACTTTTTTTCTCTCTCTCTTTTAATTTTTTTATTTTAAAAATGCAGGGTACAATTCAGGGTTAGGTATACAAATATTCATTATACAGTTACCCTTGTTGATGAGGTATGTCTCCCCTCCCCGACAGATTCCTACTACTATCAATCCTGCCTCCCCCCACCCTTGGCAGTTTCCTGCTACTGCCAATCGTTTTCTTACAGTATTATGATAATTGTCCAAGGTCTGCTTATGAGTGAGAACATGTGATACTTGGTTCTTTGTTTCTGTGATAGATCACTCAGTATTATAGACTCTAAATCCATTCAGGTTGCTGTGAAGTTCATGATTTTGTCCTTCTTTATGGCTGCGTAATATTCCATCATGTATATGTACCACATTTTTTTTGTCCAGTCCTCTTTTGATGGGGACCTCAAAGCCTAGGTTTTGATAACTAGCAATCAGATTTTAAAATAGTGGTGGTGCTCCATCCATGTAGAAGTTAAAGGACTAACAGTGGCTCTGCCACTGAAAATTCCCTGTATTGTATTCACAACAAGCATTTGAATTTGCAGCACTGGCGTTTGACCCCTACTTAATACTCTACTTTCCCCAGTTTTATTTGGCAAATTTACTTAATGAATAGCCTTATCTCAATGAGGAAGGAAAGTTTCTCCTACTTGGGTTTTATTAAGAGACCATTTGAGAAAAGAACAAAGAAAAAGTCTGCCTCAGGCACAGAGAAATATAACGGATAATGGCATTACTTTGAAGATGTTAAGTGGTCTTTTTTCCAGCTCCTATTTTTCCCAAATAATACATCGGCTTTTAATGGATAAGAAAATAGTAAGTAGTGTTGGAGACACTTCTATTTAGGCCAGATTTCTTTCTATAGTAACTGTAAGGCTTTCAAATAATTCAAATTGCATACGCTTCTCATCATAACATTTCCTCCTTTCCAAGTCATCTGGCTATTATAAGAGAAATATTTGTATAACCTCCTCCTCCTCTTTTTCTTCTTCGGCAAATTTCCTATGCAGACAGAGCATGTCTGATATTCCTATGGGGAAATATAAAAAGAATATTTCTGCCAACTGTAAACTTTCCAACTTAAAATTCCTTAGGATATTAAATAAAGCAAAAAGAAAAAGATGTAGAAAAAGGAGTAGTAAGTGTCTTGGACAAAGATAAATAGGATTATTCCTATTTTGGCTTAGCTCACTGATTTCAAGGGTGAAAAGGTTGTTTATGAATTGCCTGTTTAATGAATTTCCAAGGATTTTCCTAGATGAGTCTGTTATTTAAAAAAAAAATAGCCACATAGTTTCACTTAGTGGTCCTTGAAGTTATGTCCTATATTCGTTTCTGGAAGAATATAGATTGCATTATTCCTTGAAAAATTATCTTTTTCTTTTAACATGGTCTCTGGATTCCTAGTTCGGGTCCTTTACTTTTCCTGTAAAGCTCTAGCTGAGCCTTCCATACTAGACCGCTTTCGTGATTACAGTTTGAAGAACAGACTGTATCTGGGTTGAGTGTACCTAAAATATGTCTTGTGTGTATAACTTTCTCTGGACCCACACAGCTATGCGCTTTGCTGTTGAACTTTCTAATTAACAAGGAAAAGAAGGATGAGTTGTTGAGATACTTCCTTGTATTATAGCTGCATCTTCAGTCTCCATATACATAAAATGATCTTATACCAGTCAGGGTAGTTTTGTGGGTTAACATGTTTCCCCATCTCACATGAACAGACATTTCTCAAAAGAAGACATACGAGCAGCCAACAGTCACATGTAAAAATGCTCAGCCTCACTAATCATGAGAGAAATGCAAATCAAAACTACAATGAGATACCAACTCTGATAAGGATGGCTATCATTAGTGAGTCAAAAAACAACAGGTGTTGGTGTGGTACAGTGAAAAGGGAACACTTCTACACTGTTGATGGGAGTGCAAACTAGTTCAACCTCTGTGGAAAGCAGTGTGGTGATTCCTAAAAAACTAAAAATTGGTCTTCTATATGATCCAGCAATCTCTCTCTTGGGAATATACCCGGAGGAACATAAATTGTTCTTCTAAAAAGATACCTGCACATGCATGCTTATAGCTGCTTTATTCACAATAGCAAAAACATGGAACCAACCTTACTGCCCATCAAAAAGTGGACTGGATAAAGAAAATGTGGCCCAATGGAGTATTATACAGTCATAAAGAAGAATGAAATCATGGGCTTCACAGCAAATTGGATGGAGGTGGATCACACTAAGTGTTCTGTCACAGAAACAAAGAACTGAATATGGCATGTTTTCACTCATAAGTGGGCCTAGAAAAATAATCACATGAACACAAGGGAGAGATTGGCAATTGCTGGGCACTGTTAGGGGAGGGAGGGAATGTGGAAGGTGGGGGGCACGTGGCAACATGAAGGGTACCACGTAAACTACCAGGGGAAAGAGGGCCAGTTGGAAGCTGAAACTTTACCTGCATGCATACTACTTATGTAGTCAATTCTCACTTGTACCTCATGTCTCTATTAAAACAACAACAACAACAACAACAACAAGAAAGAATGACATTTCCCCATCTCAATACATTTAAACTTATTGATAAATTTCATCACTGAGTAAATTCAAATGTATGAACCTATTTACTAGTGACATTAACCTTGTTTTCATCCTCAGCATCATCATAATAGTTGCAGTAAATATTAGTTAATCATTTTTTTTTCTTTTATCTCATTGTATGGAGAGAATCCTATTAGAAGAGGCCTACATTTTAAAATCTCCAGAATGCCTTTGTTCCCTCTCTGAATTGCAATTTTACTTCAGACTTGGTGACAAAGATAGGAGTTTTAGTTCACATCATTTTTTTCACCAACTTTTACTAATGTGTTCATAAACATTGCCTACTTGGAGAGAAGGCAAAGAAAGGGTGGCATGTCCTTTCAATGTCAAGTCAGAGCATTAACAAACCTTCCCAAAGAGTATTTAATTATTCAGGGGAATATACCTTTGCTTGATTATATCTAACTATTGATTAAAAGTCCATTTTCTGTGAAGTTGCATGCTCTTTGGTAGATTTTTATCTGGTCGATATACAAATGATTTCTGCCTAGCAGAAGAGATAACCACTGAGGTTATGGTTCTGTGACTCTGTAGGATATTTTAACCAATTTTGTAAGCAATGCCACATCTTTTTCAAACATTTTTGCTTCCATATCCATATAATTCTTTTTCTCTACTTCTCCTTTGAACTGGCTTTATTGTCCTGCTACTTCTCTTATTAATGGGTTGAATAAATCCTCAACCCATGCTCTTCTATATTTTATGAGTTATGCTTTATAACTTCTTGAAAATTATACGTTGACATGTGCCACTCAAATGTACACACACACACACACACACACACACACACACACACATTTTGATGTGAGAGTTTTTGTTTGAAAGTAATCAGCCAGGGAAGCAATCATTAATTAGTTTAGACAAATGAAAATTCATTTAGATCTATCTCAGTACCCAGCACTACTTCAAGGACATACTAAATCTCATTATTTAAAATATTGATTTTCTAACAATATGTTAGGGAATTGTCTTGGGTGCATTGCAACAGATGGAGCATCCTTAAGGCACGCTACTCTTAGTAGTGCAATTAACAGAAACACAGTGAAGCAGTCACCTTTATTCAGTGAGCCTGACAGAAGAATTTTGATTACCACGATTCACAGGAGAAAATTCTCTGCAATTTCTTCAACAAAAATTCAGTCTATACTGGAAGTGAGTTTATTTGTTAAAACAAACAAACAAACAGCAGTAACTTTCTGCCTAAACTAATTAGCCACGGAGGCCTGTGCAGGCTTTTTGTCATTACTGTTGCTGTTGTTTTTATTCCACATGTGATTGACTTGAAAATATTTTAAACTGTTTTGAGTAGGTGATATGTACTGAATAGATGTTTAAAAAGTCAAAAAAAATAAAAATGTGTACAGTAAAAAATTTTGCTTTTATCACTGACCCTATCATGCTGTCAAATCCCTCCCCCTCATAGGTAATCAGTCATTCGTTTAGGTATCCTTCCAGATCTTGTCAATGAAAAAAATAGCAGCAATGAATAGGTCTTTTATGTCTCTCATTCCTACACATAAAGAAGCAAGCAATACACCTTACCTTTTACCTTTTTTACTTAAGATGGATATACTTGTATTGGCAATCTTTTGATACCAGTATGTAAATATATATATATATATATATATATATATATATGTAATTTTTTTTTTACTTGGGGTTTCATTATGGTGCTCAGGTGGGGGGTAGTGACACGATCACAGGGCAGCTCATGGCAGCCTCGACCTGCTGGGCTCAGGTGGTCCTTCCACCACGGCAACCCAGGTAGCTGGGACTGCAAGTGTGTGCCACCATGCCTGGCTAATTTTTTGTTGTTGATTTTTTGTAGAGACATGCTTTTGCTGTGTTGCCCAGGCTGGTCGTGAACTTCTGGGCTCAAGTGATCTTCCTGTCTCAGTTTTCCAAAGTGCTGGGATTACAGGCATGAGTCACTGTGCTGGACCTCAAATATATATCTTTAAACACAGTGTGGCCTTATTAAAGGGAACAAATGATAATTTAGTATTTAAATCTTAAGTGAACATGTAAGTGTGCCATTAAATGCACTAAACGTTTAATATGCCAGTCAACAGTTTATGTGCTGGAGGTACAAAATGTAATAAGATGCAGACTTAGTCCTAAAGAAACTCACCTCCTAGTAATAAAGGCCAAACATCACTAAAGTATAAAGCATTTCTTAAATGAATCGGAAAGATAATTCAGGGAGTGAATTCTGCCTTAGGACGTGATGGGGAAAATGAGTCAAAAAAGACCACAAAAACATGGTGACATGTGAGTAAGGTTTTGAAATAGTAATATAAAGTATATTTTAGTTACTTCTTAGTCTAAATAGTTGATGGAATTCACAATTTTTGAAAGTATTTGGCTGTGATTATCCATTCTTTAACTTCTTCCTATTCCTCAGAACTAGAATATCAGGATAAGTAATTTTACACTCTCCTTGATGTTCACATCCTTTTTTTTTTTTTTTTAAATTAGGGTCTTAACTCTGTCACCCAAGCTGGAGTGCAGTGAACATGATCATAGTTCACCTCACTACAACCTATACTTTCTGGGCTCAGGCAATTCTCCCACCTCAGCCTTCTGAGTAGCTGGGGCTATAGGCATGTGCCACCATGCTCAGCTAATTTTTAAAATTTTTTTGGTAGGGACAAGACCTCACTTTGTTGCCCAGGCTGGTCTCAAACTTCTGGGCTCAAGTAATTCTCCCATCTAGGCCTCCCAAAGTGCTAGAATTACAGGCATGAGCCACCTTGCCCGGCCATCTTTAAGTGTTTATAGATTGTTTCACGCTTAATCATCAAGTCACCAAGCCCACCTAGCTTAGTGCCCTTCAATTCCTTTCCTGTCCCAGCCACTCTTCTTCCAGTCATGAGTGTGGCCTTTTCCTGGTTCCAGCCCACATGACGGCACCACTTTGCATTCGGAAAACAGATGTTCAGAAGCAGCCCTCTCTAAGTCTGAATATAAGCAACTCCCAGGCATAAGGTTCCTCACCTTTCCAGGGACTCCTGACAGCTTAGTTCATTTGCACAGCTCATCCCCAATCTATTTATCCCATTGTAATAGCTTAGTCATCAAGCTCTCACACTAAATAAGTGCTCTTCAAATGCCAACCTGGAGAACTCCTCCCTGTGTGACTCACTATTCATTTATTTTCATTTGTTTACAGGCTATTCAATCCTTCAGCTGGCTTTTCAACCATGAGATAGTGTTCATATAGATGTCAATTTTTTATTAAGCTCTTAACTAATTGTAGAGCCCTGCACAAGATGTTTTTCTGAAGTCCTATGCATCTGCTACTCTGCTCCCCCACACCTGCTTAATGGTATAATTCTCTAGAAATGACCTATCAACTATGATGAAGCTCATTGCTCATGATCCGCATTTATGTCACTTTTCTTCTTTTCCTGACCCATGTCTGTGCACTGAGACCACGATGACACTTAGTGGTGAGGCTAGAATTTTGTCCATCCTAATGAGGCACTGTGTTATTCCTCACCAACAGTGGTGACTCCATGGGGCATAAGAGTTTTCAAACTCTCTTTTCCTACGATTGTCACCTGCCTAGAAAGTGGCTAGAGTTTTCCTATTATTTTTAGCTCAGAGCAATCAGTGAGGAGGCTTCAAGTACAGAGGCACAGCACATCGCCCCTTGAACTGCCAGCTTTGATTTAAGGACGAGAAAATCTTGTACAGCCACACAGAGCCAAGGTTGAATGGTTTTACAAAAATCTGGCAACTTCACCCTCACTGCATCAATTTCTTTGACAGCATCGAACAATATTAAAGTGGTACACTGTTTAAATTACAACCCCCACTACTCCTAACCTCACCTTTCTGCTTTATTTTTCTATTTAGCATTAACCCTGTGTAATATATAACACCTAGGTTTCATTTTCTGTTTCCCCTCCTTTCTCGAATGTAAGTTCCATGAGGAAAGGAATTTCCCTCCTGTCTTCCTGTATGTTCAGTGCTCCCCAAAAGTGTCTCATGCATAGAACTGCATAGTAGATGTGTGAATAAATGAATGAATGAATGAATGAGTGAATGAATGAATATATAGTGCAAAGACTGCATTTTGGCTTAAGTAAATATTCTTGTTCTCTCCTGGGCTTGGTCCCTTTTTCCTGTGATACACTGCCTTTTCCCTTCTGCATCTCTAACATCCATCTGAATACTTTCTGGATCCCTCCTTCCTCTTGAAAACTTTTCTTGAATTGCCTTGTGGAATTCCACTCTCCTGGTTCTCAGTGTTACGCTTATGTTCTGTTTTGTACGCGGCTACCCCTTGCTCCGAAGACATTAAGATGGTTTGGGACCAGGGAGTAAATGCTACCTGCCTTGTTATTCCTTCCACATCAGTACATCTATGATGGGAGGCAAAACGTTGCTTAGCTTCCAGATTTGAGGAGCAGAATGTGAATTATGCAGAATGGCTCCTTGGCTTTAAGGACAGGTGGTCCCTGGTTTGAATCCCAGCTGCCTTTACCATCTACATGTCATGAGACAGTTGTCGAAACATTCTGATCCCTAACCTAGAAGGTGATAACAATGCTTTTCTTGCAGGGTGGGTGTGAGGACTGGGCTTAATAGTTACCAAACCCCACGCTTGACAGAGAGACATTATCACTAACTGACTATTATTGTTATTGTTGTTATTATTATTACTATTATTATCTCATCCCTTCTTCCTCTGATTTTTTGCAGGAATCTCTACTCAAATTAAAAAATAAAAACTTAGATATTTCAATTTGGGACTAAATTTTCCATACATACGTTCATTCAACAAGCATTTATTGAGAGCCTAGTATATGCCAAGTACAATACTGATGGCAAGGAATGCAGAGCTGAATACACACTAGTCCTGTACCTCTGCAGCTGTCACTTTGTGACATTCATTCATTTATTCAGCAAATACCTCAATAAATATTATTAGTGTGAGCATTGATTCTGTACGAGGTACAATTATAGGGAGAGGAACATATCCATGAAAAAAGCACTTTATAGTCTAGTGGAGGGAGATAGAAAATGAACAAGATAAATAAAGAATTAAATCTGAGAGGATGTTAGAATGTAATAGGTGCAAGGCGCACCTAGTGGAGCAGAGGAAAGGCCACCAAAGGTGTTAAGTGAGTGTTTTTGTGGGGCCAGGGGCTTTGCAATTTTCAGGAGGGTGGTCAAAACAGAATTTCCTGGGAATGTGACATTTGAGTGAAGATTCAAGGAAACAAGCCACATGCATATTTTGGGGGAAGAACACTTCAGCAGGAGAAACATGAAAACCTGGAACGGAACAGGGAGTGGTATGCACTAGATCACAGAGTTGATTTAGAACATGGTGGCAGGGGAATGCAAGGCCAGGAAAGAGATTTGCAGACATCTGGGCTGCATTTTTTACTGTCCGAGTCTTAGTCACTTTCCTTTGCCCAAACTGCCTGACTTCCTCCCATAGCTAGAAAGGATAGATCTGAGAGCAATGGTTGGAGCAATGATGATGTGTTTGCTGACTACATCTAATAATCCACTTTTCAGCTTTTTTCCTCCCATCCCTGTGACTCTAGGATCCTTTATTTCAGTGGTCTTTGTACCCAATAGGGAATGTTGCCACCAGGACCAAAATTAAGACTCCACTGACGTGGAAGACCTCCTCCAAACTTTCAGGTTCTCATGCCAGCGGTCAAAAGACAAACACAGAGCTAGCGCAGGGGTGGGGGTGGGTGGGGGTGGGTTGGGAGATGGGGGTTGGAGGGATGGTGGCTTCTATGGTTGCCTGAGGCAATATTTGCAGGGGACCAATATGTCTACGGGGAGAAAAGATGCAATGAAAAATTGCCCTGGGGTCTCCACATAGACTATTATATCCAGTGGTCAAATTTATCTAATGGGGAGATAAAATTTCTTGTCAACAGTCCTTCTGTCTTGCATCTTCAAGGGCTCTCTGATGGACCAGTCAAGCCATTAGCTTCTTCTCATAAAAAAGTGACTTCTTACCTCAACCAACTCCCTTTTCAGACAAAGTGGAAACAGATGAAGACTTATCTTTCTCTTCTCCTGTGTTGTTTAGGACTGCATCTGAGGACCACTACTGGCCTCTTTAGATTATTGTGCAAGGTTTGGACACTTTTCTTCTTGGATATCCCAGGCCACTTTTCCTAACATACTTGAAATTAGCTGGTGTCTCTGATTGAAAACAAGGCCAGTTTATTTACAAATTCAGGTGAGGTTCCAGTGGAACATTTAGTCCATGTTTCTTTTAATGTTTGCGCTGATTTTTTTCTCAGTTTTTAACAATCTGTTTTTAAAGAGAAGGTAGCCATAGTTGAGATTTTTTTAGTCAGGTCACTGGATTGGCCTGACTTGGATAAATTTTATGTTCTTTGCTCAAAATTTCAGTCAAATTTTGTCCTTATTTTTTTGATGTTCTCAGATGTAAAAGTTAGACTCTTTAAAAATATTTAGGAGTTTTGTAGTCACCTTAAATTGTACTTTCTTAAGGTATAATTTACTATGATAAAATGCCCAAATATTAAGTTATAAACTGAAGACTCCTTAACACATTTATATCCTTTTGTAATCACTCCTAGAAAAATTATATAATATATATTATTTCTACCACCTCAGAAAGTCACATTGGCTGGGTGTGGTGGCTCAAGCCTGTAATCCCAGCACTTTGGAAGGCCGAGGCAAGAGGACTGCCTGAGCCAGCGGGTTCAAGATCAGACTGGGAAACATGGTGAGACCTCGTTTCTACAATAAATCAAAAAATTAGCTGGGTGTGGTAGCACACATCTGTAGTTCCAGCTATTTGGAAGGCTGAGGGATAGTGGGAGCCCAGCAGGTCGACGCTGGGGTGGTCATGAGCATGCCACTGCACTCCTGCCTGGGCGACTGAGAGAGACTACAACTCAAAAAATAATAATAATCACATCATGCCCCTTTCCAGGCAATATGTCACCTTAGAGGAAACTACCGTTCTACCTTCTAACTCTGTAAATTAGTTTTGCCTCTTCTTGAACTAAATAAAATAATATAGTATGCAATCACCCCCCCCCTTTTTTAAAAAAAACACAGCATGTTTGAGGTTCATCTATACTGGTGTAGTAGTAATTTGTTCTTTTTAAATTTCTGAATAGTATTCCATTTTGTGGATATGCATAGTGTCTAGCCAATCTTTGGTTGGTGAATCAGGTTTGGATTTTTTCTGGTTTAAGTCTATGAAAAAAAGTTTCTATACACATTCTTCACACAAGTTTTATTTTGTTTTGTTTATTTTTAAAATGGACATAAGCATTTATTTCTCTCGCTTGTATAGCTAAGAGTAGAATTGCTAGGTCATCGGGTATGTTTAATGCTTTAGGAAAGTGCCAAATCATTTTCCAAAGCAGTTGTAGGACTGTGACACATTCACACTAGCAATGTAAGAAAGTTCCAGATGCTCCTCTTCTCTCCAACACTTGATACTGTCAGTGTTTTTAATTTTAGCCATTCTGGTGGAAAGAGTGTTTACATTTTGTTCTTAAGGAGCGTTTTACACTGATATCCTTAAGACATTTTCTACTGAACTCCGAAGGAGCTAAGCATTGGCAAAGGGCTCGAAGTAAATAATTATTCTATTTAAGCAGGAAAAAATATGTTCTACATCTGAAGATTTTTTTTTTTTTTTGAGTTAGAGTCTCACTCTGTCACCCAGACTGGAGTGCAGTGGCTGCTCCCAGCCACCGCAGCCTCGACCTCCTGGCTCCGGTGATCCTTCCGCCTCAGCCTCCAAGGAACTGGAACTACAGGCGCGTGCTACCACGCCCGGCTAATTTTTGATTTATTGTAGAGATGAGGTCTCGAACTGGTGGGCTCAGACAATCCAGTTGCCTCAGTTTCCCGAAGTGCTGGGATTACAGGCTGAAGATTTTTTTATAACTATTTGAAGGTTGAAGAGTGATACTATGGCATGAATTTTCTTTTTATTTTTTTCCCTTCTGCTATGAATTGTGACAAAGTAAAGAAATGAGAGGACAAGCTAGGTCTATTCACACAAAGTTAATGTGTGGTGTGAAGAACTTTAACTGACAAAAATGTACATTTAATCTGCACTTACTTGAACTGAATGTCCTTTTTTTGATCCTTTGATTTTTGATCACTGTGTCCTGCATCTGGAATGTTATTCCAAGCTCTCCCTTCTCCAAACTCCTAGACATATCTCATGTTTCATTTCTTATGGGAAAATTTCCCAACTCTACCTTGTGAGACTGGCCCTGGATGGAGCACCCTGTACTATAAAAATGAAAGACTTCAGAAATTTATCTTTCCTAAGAGGTGTGCTATTTTTGTGTAAAATAGAAGTAACAAATGGTCTGGTTTTAGGTTATGAGTTAGCACTAAAGTTGTAATGTTTTTGTAGTCTGGCATATTTTAAATTGCTTCCAGCACTATCTTTTTGAAAATATGATAGAAAAATGATTTTTAATAATTGAGAGAAAAATCCAGCCTACTCTGTGCTCAGAATCAATGATTGTACTAACACATTCGATAATACCCTCCTTCAGATGCTCATTTTGTTATATGAATTTATACACATATTTAACTCTTTCTTTACAAGTCTGTTGATATCTGCTAGATAATAACAATCTTGATGCCAGTGATTATGTTCTGTTCTCTATCCTCCGGACCTAGTACAGTGTCTGTCACATATTAACTGAAAATAAATGTTTGTGGAATGCTGGATTATATGAAGGAGATGGGAGAAAGTCACATAAACTTCTTTCAAACCCCAAGTCCTGGAAACACTGCATATACCTTTGGAGAATTTAGTTAAAAGAAAAAATTCAGGATGTGTGGAGGATTATTTTTTGTTTAGTCCTGGATGTGGACATAATATTTGATTAAACTCTGAGAAGCAATACTAAAAATATTTGTAAGACTATACACAAATTCTCATATGTCAAAATATTTTAAATTACTAATTGTAGATTGACACATTTTACAGCTCTAATAATCTATTCCTGTGGAGTAACACATAATTAACAGGCAAATGTTTACTATTTTCCCTTTATCAAGTCTAAGGAATATCCAGTCATTTGGATCACAAAATAAAAATCATCACCATCATTTTACTTGGTGAAAATGGACTCAGTGTCTATGAGGTAGAGAGAAATAACCCCGGAAGTTACCATTATAAACCCAGCTTACACAGTCGAGGCATGTTTATTTTAAAAACATTCTTCTTAGAAAAGATACATTTATAAATCCTCTCACTAAATATAAGAGAAATTAAGAAACAAGATTTCATATTCAACTTATATAAGTTCTCTATTTGGAAAAAAGTTATTTGCATGAGCCCTGAAGGTAAAAGACATTTTACTCAGCTATAGAGAATAGTATTTGTCAGGTTTTTTTTTTTTTTTTTTTTGTGGCAGTGTTTTATGTAGAAAAAAAGTTTTGTTATAGGATTCTCCTTCCAGAATTATCTATCCCTGCATATTTGGCAGGTGATAAACATACTCCATTGTCTCTCAGAGGGGATCCACAGATAATGATGAATCAGCACAAATAGTTCCAAATCGAAACTTTCAGAGAGTCACTGTATTTCCCTTGTTCTCAGATGTTTTGGAATAAGCATTGGCAGTGTTTATTTATAAAGGTTCCGGACTTTTTGAATGTGTCAGCAGTGTGCCTTGGCTCTAAGCAGACTGTGTTGCAGTTTTTTCCCTGATGATTCAAAACTATAAACTTAAAATTACCTAATTAAAAAGATGCCAAACTACAATAAACTTGGACCAAAACCTCAGTTATGTACCTTGCCTGAAATTAGACCATTTCAATAACCCCTCTTCATGCCAAAAGACAGTATTTCCTCTCAGTGCATAAACATTTCCTAAACATTAACTGCGGTTTCTTGGTTGCTTGATTGTTGTTTTGAACAATATACTTTTTATTCTTTACCTGCTTTGGTAAATTAAGGATTTTGGCTCAATATTCTTTTTAAATAGGCCATGTGTTACATGGAGAAGTAAAAGAAAAAAGCTCAAGAGAAACAATAACAAATATTGTTGGGAGGTACTCAATTGTTTTAAAAAAGAATTTAAGGGTAAGGTTTGTTGTGAATAATTATTATTCTGGCTGAAGAGATGAAGTGAAGAATCTGTATTTACTGCAGTTTAGTGATAAATACTTAAAATACGGTGAGAAATACTTATCAGACATATTTATTGCTAGAATTTTCTGGTGTTGGCAATGTTTCTTTCTTGCTTTCTTTCTTTTTTTTGAGTTGGAGTCTCACTCTGTTGCCCAGGCTAGAGTGCAGTGGCACACTCATGGCCACTCCAGCGTTGACCTACTGGGCTCAGGCAATCCTTTCACCTCAGCCTTCGAAGTACCCGGAACTACAGGTGCGCGCCATCACTCCAGGCCAATTGTTTAATTTATTGTAGAGATGAGGTCTCACCACAGTTCTTGAACCTGTGGGCTCAGGCAATCCCCTGACTTCGGCCTCCCAAAGTGCTGGGATTATAGGCTTGAGCCACCATGCCCGGCCATTAATAATGTTTCAGTTGATTGGCATATGTTTTGGTGAATATGCCAGACAGAATATCAATTATGAGAAAGCAAGCTACCTTTCCCTCTCCACTTTCTCCTTTCTCTGTGCAGTGGATCCCATGAAACCTCAATTTTCCTCTTTGTTCAATGAAGATAATAGTTTTTTTCTCTATTTTTCCATAGCATGTTGATTATGGGGCTCACCCAAATTGACGTCCATGGAGACATTTAAAAACATGACAGGCTATAGAAATGTACGGACTTTATTGTTTGTGCTGAGTAGTATGGTCTGATCTCTTACTTTCCTCTTCTTGCTAAAATGAATCACAAGTATACATCATTCGCTTTAACATAGAATAAATTGTTACTCTTTTTTTTACTCCAAATGAAACCATGTAGAGCCTCTGTAAAGTATGTCTGCAGGCAGGAGAATTTTGAATTTTTGTGAGCCCACTTATCCGTGAAGGAAAAAGGTGAGAAAGATTGGGGTGGAAGGAAAAAGGAGGGTGGTTATGCTGCCTCTTCTTTAAATGTTCTGCAAGTATCTTCTTCTAGAGAGAAGAAGTGGATAATAATGAGAAAAGTAGGACTTTTTTCTTTCTTTTTTTAAAAAAATGAGGTCTCACTATATTGTCCATGGCTAGCCTTGAACTCCTAGGCTCAAACAAGTCCTTCCGCCTTGACCTTCGGAGTAACTGGGACTACAGATGTGCACTACTGCGCCCAGCTTGAATATCCTTACCAAACATAAATAAATAAATAAAAGATTGAAATCTATTTTTCAAAGGAATTTATATCAACTCCCAATATATTAAAGAGATACAAGGCTTAAACAGCACCTATATTCTCTGTCATTCCTCAACACTGTTGGTCCAAGACCCATTTACAAGGAATGCTAGAAGTCAACAGAAAGCAGATGGAAGATTCACGATCCTATTCACATCTTCAGGGCAATTGTGCCTAAAAGGGGTTGTTGGTGTGAAGAGGGAAGAGTAGAGGGCAAGAGGATGGGCTGACATTTAAATAGAACCTGTTGCCGGGCTCGGTGGCTCAGCCTGTAATCCCGCACCTTTGGGAGGCTGAGGTGAGTGGA
>NW_007258876.1:53392-64832 GCF_000164805.1 Carlito syrichta | reverse complement strand
GGGAGCGGCCACTGCACTCCAGTCTGGGCGACAGAGTGAGACTCCCACTCAAAAAAAATTTATATAGTGGATAGCTGCACAACCTTGTGAATATGCTACCCACTGAGTTGTACATTTTATTTTATTTATTTATTTATTTTTGATTTATTGTAGAGATGAGGTCTTGCCTGCCCAGGCGAGTCTCAAACCCGCGGGCTCAGGCAATCCACTCACCTCAGCCTCCCAAAGGCGCGGGATTACAGGCTGAGCCACGGAGCCCGGCTTTATTTTTATTTTTTGAGTTGGGATCTCACTGTGTCATGCAGGCTGGAGTACAGTGGCACAATCATGGTTCACTGCAGCCTTGATCTCCTGGGCTCGTCATCTTTCCACCTCAGCCTCCCAAGTAGCTGGGACTACAGATGCGTGCCACCACACCCAGTTAATTTTTATTTTGAGTTGGAATCTCACTCTGTTGCCCAGGCTGGAATGCAGTGGCACAGTCATGACCACCCCAGCATCGACCTGCTGGGCTCCTGTGGTCTTTCCGCTTCAGCCTTCCAAGCAGCCAGAACTACAGGCACATGCTACCACGCCTGGCTAATTTTTTATTTATTCTAGAGACAAGGTCTCGCCAAGTTTCCCAGGCTGGTCTTGAACCTGTGGGCTCAGGCAATCTACTTGCCTTGGCCTCCCAAAGTGCTGGGATTACAGGTTGAGCCACCGAGCCCGGTCTTTTTTTTTTTTTCATTTATTTTTACAATTTTTTGTACAGACGAGGTCTCACTATGTTGCCCAGGCTCTTGTCGAACTCCTGGGCTCAAGCAGTCTTCTCACCTCAACTTCCCAAAGTGCTGGGGTTACAGGCATGAGCCACTGCACCAGGCTAAATTATATATTTTAAAAGACTGAATTTTGTGGTATGTGAATTACACTTCAATACAAAGGGAAAAAAAGAACAAATTATTGATATACACAGGAACTTGGAAGAATGTCACAGACATTATGCTGAGCAAAAAGCAGCACATACTGTATGATGTGCTTCTATTTACATGAAGTGCCAAAACAGGCCCCAAATCTCTGGTGTCATATGGTGTTTATGGATGCCTACATATGGAGCAACGGAGTAAGAACACTCATGAGGAAGATACTCGCCAAGCTCAAGGCAACAAGAAGAGGAAGGGAAATGGAATTGGTGCAACTGAATGTGATATCATATTTCTTTTAAAAACAATCTGAAGTAAATACAGCAAAATATCAATGTTTGACAAAAGTGGATGCTTGTTATAGCATTTCTTACATATATATATATATATATATATATATTTAAAAATCAACCAGCCGGGCTTGGTGGCTCAGCCTATAATCCCGCGCTTTGGGAGGCTGAGGTGAGTGGATTGCCTGAGCCTGCGGGTTCGAGACCCGCCTGGGCAACTTGGTGAGACCTCATCTCTACAATAAATCAAAAAATTAGCCGGGCGTGGTAGCACGCGCCTGTAGTTCCTTCTACTTGGAAGGCTGAGGTGGAAGGATCGCTGGAGCCCAGCAGGTCGAGGCTCCAGTCTGGATGACAGAGTGAGACTCCAACTCAAAAAATAAAATAAAATAAATAAATAGAACCTGTTGCATGTTGGACATGTTGAAGTTATTGCATTTAACTTTACAATAACCACACACACACACGGTCATTAGGTTTAGGCCAGTATTACAGATCTAAAAGTGGAAGCCCAAGGAGGTTCCACTGGGTAATGGAACCAGTATCCAAACCTACATTTGTTTTCAAAGACTGTTATTTGGCTCTGGCAGAACCCAATCACATACAAACCACAGCCCCTAGCATCATGATTGGTGAAAAACCAATGCTCAACAATTGCATGTTGAGTTGAAGGTCACAGTATTTAGCTGGGAAGGGTAACAGTATTAATAGTGGATAAATTCACTTATATTGTTGACTGCTTTCTATATATATATTTTTACTGCATCTGTAAGCTATCTGAAATGTGAGCATTGCGTTCTATTTCTTTGTCTTTTTGGTTAAAGTAAGAAGTCCAGACACTTTGCTAGGTTGGTGGCATAAAATGCAAATTATAGATGAGATGAGTCAGCAACTTGGCTGCCTCTAAATTTGTTTATGAGAGATTTTTGTAAAAACATCTTCTGGGATAGAAAGAAGAGCAATGATTTTGATGGTGGAGTTGGAAAAAATATATGTGAAAAATTAATCTATTATTGCCATGAAATTACTGAATTTAGAGCAATCCTCAATCTGCATTTATCTATGACATTCTCTGTCAATATTACAAAATGGAAAGATTGCTTGGGTGAATTGAACCAATGGTAATAACGTCAGAAAAAAGTTGATTTCCTACTCTGACGCTCTAGCATCAGCGTATAAATTGTTCTTTAAAAACTACCTTTGGCAACATCCATGACAGAGTATCTGGTACCAATCCACATCCCCTGCCAAAAAGCAACTATAAAACTGAACAAAATGCACTAGGTAACTTTTTCCAGGCATTCAAAAACAGTCAATGTTGGACAGAGAGCCTGAGAAGTGCCCGGATGGTCCTGGCTTTCTCCCTGGGGGCATTTTCTGGAGTGTGCAGAGTGGTGGTCTTGATGTCCAGTCTCAATATTGACTGGCCTAATATATATGGAATTTGAATCCTAGAGAAAGAGGCAAAAGGGAATTGAATAGAAAACATATTTAAAGAAGTAGAAGTTAAAAAAATACCCACATTTTAAGGGACATGTCCACTTTTAAATCTAAGAAGCTGAAAAAACTTGCAATAGGATAATTTCAAATCAACTCACAGCTACGTGTATCAATATTCTAACTGCTGGCAACCAAAGTTAAAGAATAAAAAAATTATTAGTAGGAAATGATAGCTGTGTTCTCATCAGAACAGTAGGGATCGGAATACAATGAAATAACACTTTAAAAGTGTTGAAAGGAGGGGGATATCTGTGAATTTAGAATTCTATACTCTGATTAAATATTGTGGTAGGTAGAATGATACCTCACCCCACCCTAATCCCCAAACCTGTGAATATGTTACCTTATATGATAAAAGGGACTTATTGACAGAATTAAGTTTGCAGACTTTGGGACGGGGAAATTCATTCTGAATTATCTACATGAACCAAATATAATCACATAGGCCCTTGAAAGCAGAAAATCTTTCCCACCTGTGGTCATAGGTAGAGGTAACTAAGGAAGAAATGTCAGAGAGATGCCACATGTCTGACTTTGAAGATGACATGCAGGTGGCCTCTAGAAGCTTGAAAAGACAAGGAAATGGATTCTCTCCTAAAGCTTCCAGAAAGAATGCAGCTCTGCTGACACATTGATTTTAGCCAAATGAACTTCGTGTTGGATTTCTGAGCCATGCAATAATAATTTTGGGGTTTTTTTGTTGTTGTTGAATACTTTTATTTTAGCTTTTTCATTTCTTTCTCTTTCCTCTCTCCCCTCCTGTCCCCTCCCCTCCCTTCCCTTCCTCTCCCCTCCCCTTCATTCCCCTCCCCTACCCTCTTTCCTTTCTTTCTTTCTTTGATTCAGGGTCTCACTCTGTTGCTCAGACTGGAGTACAGTGGCATGATCACAGCAGCCTCGACCTCCTGGGCTCAGGCAATCCTTCTGTCTCAGTCGCCCAAGTAGCTGACACTACAGGTGCACCACCATGTCCAGATAGTTTTTTGATTTTTTGTAGAGATGAGGTCTCTCCATGTTGCCCAGGCTGGTCTTGAACTCTTGGGCTCAAGTGATTCTCTCGCTTCAGCCTCCCAAAGTGTTGGGATTACAGGTGTGAGCCACTGTGCCTAGCCTAGTTTCTGTTGTTTTGAGCCACAAAGTTTGTGATGATTTGTTATGGCAGCAATAGAAAAATTGATATAATATCCTTTAAAAATAAGGATGAAATTGTACATATTTATGGGGTAGAGTGTGATGTTTTGATACAAGTTACATTGTGTAAAAATCAAATCAGGGTATTTAACAATCTATTACCTCATATGCTTTGTATCCTTTCTCTGTTGTCATTAAAAATCATAAAAATAAAAACTGAAGGTGAAATTAAGACATGTTCAGATAAGAAAAGGTTGAGAGAATTCAGAATTCTTCTCTAGTGAACCTGAATTACAAGCCATTTTCCCAAAGCTCAAGGTGAGAGAATTTGTCACCAGCAGAGAATTATGCTGTAAGAAATGCTAAAGGAAGCCCTTTGGGCTGAAGAAAAATAAAATTAGATCTATGAACACTGGAAATGATAAACATGCCCTTTGCTGCTGTCATCCTTGTTGCTGTGGTAAGGATGAGCGCCTCCTTCCAACTCTCTGCCTCCTCAGTGGAAGCTGGATGTTGACCGATGCCCGGTAGTTGAATTAATGGTATGGACTGAAAATAAAAGTACTGCAAAATATCAGACGAAGTGGACTTTCAAACCAGGATTGTAAGTTACCAGCGGTAAAGAGGCTACTATCAGAATGATAAAAGGCATAAAAATCTTAAACGTATGGGCATCGAATAAAAGAACTTCATACTACATGGAGCAAAAATTTGACATAGTTATAGGAAAATGTAGACAAATCTATGATTTCAGTTAGATATTTTAGAAATCATCTCTCAGGAACTGACAGAACAAGCCGACAAAACATTCTGGCAGAATGTAGGTACAGAAGGTCTGAACAAAATCATCCACCACCTGAACCTAACCACTATTTCCAGAACACTCTACCTGACAGTGGCAGGGTGCACAGTGCCTGCAGTACTCACAAACTATTCACCCAGATCATATGCTTGACCTTAATGTGAATCTCAATCAGTGTGGAAGGGCTAAAATCTTACCGAGTATGTTCCCTGACCACAGTGTCACTGAATGAGTCTAGAAAAAAATGAGAGCAAGCAAACTTTGATATATTTGGAAATGAAACAACATACTTCCAAGTAACCCATGGATTAAAGCAGTACTCACAAAAGAAGTCAGAAAATATTTTGAAACAAATGATAATGAAGATACAATATATTAAAATGTGTGAGTTGCAGCTAAGGTGATTCTTATAGGTAAATTTGTAGATTAAAATGCTTATAATGGAAAGAAAGAAAAATGAAAAATCAGTCACTTTCACCAGAATTGGTTTTCATAAAAAAACTAACAATCAATAAATTTTTAGTGTTTAGTCATTGATAGCATTATTTTCATAGGAAATTTGGCAAACTTAGTTTAAACAAATTTACAAAACACCTGTGCATCGAGGTAACATTACTTATAATATTCATATAGCTTGAAGCAGTTTCTTAAACTTGGCAAGGTAATTTATTTATTTGTTTATTTATTTGTTTATTTGTTTATTTATTATTATTTTTTTGAGTTGGAGTCTCACTCTGTCACCCAGACTGGAGTGCAGTGGCCGCTCCCGGCTACCACAGCCTCGACCTGCTGGGCTCCGGCGATCCTTCCACCTCAGCCTTCCTAGTAGCCGGAACTACAGGCACGTGCTACCACGCCCGGCTCATTTTTTGATTTATTGTAGAGATGAGGGTCTCGCCAGGTTGCCCAGGCGGGTCTCGAACCCGCGGACTCAGGCAATTCACTCACCTCAGCCTCCCAAAGGCACGGGATTACAGGCTGAGCCACTGAGCCATCGAGCCTGTCGGCAGGGTAATTTATGAGCACAGATTCTGTCTCATGGTGAAGGAAAATGGCAAAGAATTGCAGCTTAAAGACTTTGCCCCATATTTTTCCTCTGCCATTGACTTCTGTTCTGACTTTATATCTCTTGTTTGTAATCTCCTCAACTTTACTGGAAAGAGTGATATATCTGCCTGATGTATGTCACAAAGTCGCTCTAGAAAATAAAACACCATATGAGAAAGGATCCTGTAAAGTGCTAAGTACCCCCAAAAGTTAAAACAATTATCCGTTTTCACAAAGGGAGCCAGAGAATATTTCTGCTTCTGTCTTTTATTTGTTGCTTGTTTCACCAGCACTGTCATTCTCTCTGATTTTCATGTGTGGCCTTGATCTCAACAAAGGTTGATATTAAAGATCTTCTATGAAAATCACTGCAAACTCAGACCAGAAAAGAAACTAATTAAAAACTACAGCGTTAGGTGCTTGAATCACTTTCACGGCCCGTGACACCTGTTGAGCCACGTTTAATACCCCGGGTGTAACATTCAGGGTCTATGTCACATCACCCAGTCTCTTTCTGCTCTCCAGCCTCATCTCCATACATTTAGCTCTAAAACTTTTGGACTGTTTCATGTCTTTGAGTATTTCTTCACGCAGTACCCACTGCCTTGAATGTTTTTCGATGTTTTTTTAAACCTGAAGAGTCTATTATGATTCCTTCTAGTTTTAGTTCCAGGCATCATCTTCCTTAGAAAACCTTTCTCTGCCTGAGCTGGCGGGTTCGTGACCCGCCTGGGCAACTTGGCGAGACCTCACCTCTACAATAAATCAAAAATCAGCCGGGCGTGGTAGCGCGCGCCTGTAATTCCGGCTACTGGGAAGGCTGAGGCGGAAGGATCACTGGAGCCCAGCAGGTCGAGGCTGCAGTGGCCTGGAGTGGCCATCTGGGCGACAGAGTGAGATTCCAAATCAAAAAAAAAAAGGAAATCTTTCTCAAATCTCCTAAGGAGCGAAAGGCTCCCCTTTTCTACTCCCACAGAATCCTGCATGTCATGCTCCCTGATAATCCTGACATTGTGTTGCATTGTCTGCATAGGAGTCCGTCTCATCTTCTAGACTCTGAGTTCCACAAGGAAGGACATGTTTTATTCATTTTTGTACTCTTAGTACAAAAGAGTACCTTGTAGTAGGGTGCCTAGTGCATATTAAGGGATCAATAAATATCCATTAATTTTTAAAAAATTGAATCGAATTGCTTATACTTGTAAATCTATTGAAAGTGTCAGGGCAAGAAGCAAAGCTCTTAAAAGCTGTAAGGAAACTATACAATTTTCAGTTTTGGCTGGAATGCAGTTTCCACTTAATATTTAAATTATTAATAAAATATCAAAATGGGTATAACTAGAAAACTCAAGTGTATTTTAAAAAATAAATTTGGTGCATGGAAATCTGTGTTTATGTTGTTAAAATGGAAAATTAGGAAGTGATTCTTCATTTAATAATGAAGTCTCTATTTATACAAAATAGGTCATAAAATTACTTTAAATGGTGAACTGCTTGTGGACATTCAATGACCACAAAAGAGGTTTAAATTTCCACTTGCCAGGAATATGTGATATGCACAAATTTAGATATATCTACATCTTAGTGGAATGTGTTGGGCAGGTCTACAAGATTTGCCTAAAACTTTAGAGGCAGCATCGGGTGTAATATTTAAGAAAGATTACATACTATTTCAAGTAAAACTTTCAGATTAGGATTGATTGCCATGACAACTTCAACCAATAGGGAAAAATTGGAGGAAAGTTTCAACAAGAGGGGGAAAAGACCAAAAATTGGCGAAGCCCAAATATGCCCTCCAAAGAATTTAAGAGTCTTGGCCTTGATAGGATTCACAATGGGAATTTTCCTATCACTTAGGAATTTAGGCTCGGTGGCTCAGCCTGTAATCCCGTGCCTTTGGGAGACTGAGGTGAGTGAATTGCCTGAGCCTGCGGGTTCGAGACCTGCCTGGGCAGCAAGACCTCATCTCTACAATAAATCAAAAAATCAGCTGGGCGTGGTAGCGCATGCCTGTAATTCCAGCTACTTGGAAGGCTGAGGCAGAAGGATCGCCGGAACCCAGCAGGTCGAGGCTGCAGTGGCCGAGAACGGCCACTGCACTCCAGTCTGGGTGACAGAGTGAGACTCCAACTCAAAAAAAAAAAAGGAGGGAACTTGTGATAATTGTTGCACATTCTGAAGAGAGGATGTGCTAAGGTGTGGCCTGATCATCAACTGCTGTCACTTCAAAGAACATTGAATAGCCTGGAGGCTCATTAGAGGGTAATTCCTTAAATGAAACTTGTAGCAATAGAGAGTGCTGTGGCATGGAAAGGTAGGCCACTAAGTGACCTCACCTTAACCTAAGGGAGGAAATTTCAGGAAAACTCTTTGGAGAAAAGGCAGTGAGGACTACCTTCTCACAGAGTTTAGGAAACTTGCTGGGAGAGTTTGAAATGCACCCTCTGGAGCAGGACTTCACAATCTTTCTGTGATGAAGGACCAAACTGTTTTAATTTCCAATCCATCATGGATTCACAGTTTTGCAACAGTTAATACAACTGAATTTCTAGAAAAATGAAATGGAGACAATGTTCAGATTCTGCACACCCTGTATCGTAATGTCAGATTGTTGTAATAATTTCTAAACAGTACTCTTAATTTCTGTACCTTTTGTGTGTGTGTGTGCTATGAGTTGGCCATACACTGTTCAAGGATCAGCATGAAGTATCCAGATTTCAGATCCAGTACCTGTACCCAACTCAGAGCGGTACCTAGAGATATGTATGTTTAAAATGTCAACTCTGAGCACCACAGTCAGCCCGAGTTCTGTATTTCCAAGAGGCACTTGGTTGATGCCAGTACCTGGCCTCTTTGTGTCCAAGGCTTAGAACAGTGCTGGCCAATAGAAATATCATGTGAGCTACACATGTAATTTATTTTCTAATAGCCTATTTAAAAAATAGTAAATGAAGCAGGTGATTAACTTTAATAACACATTTTATCTAAATCATTGCATCCAAAATATTCTCACATGATCAGATTAAGAATTAGTAATGAGATATTTTACTTAAAAATAAAATTCTAGAGCCGGACTCAGTGACTCAGCCTGTAATCCCGCACCTTGGGAGGCTGAGGTGAGTGGATTGCCTGAGCCCATGGGTTCAAGACCCGCCTGGGCAGCGAGACCTCATCTCTACAGTAAATCAAAAAATCAGCCGGGTGTGATAGCGCATGCCTGTAATTCCGGCTACTAGGAAGGCTGAGGTGGAAGGATCGCCGGAGCCCAGCAGGTCGAGGCTGCGGTGGCCGGGAGCGGCCACTGCACTCCAGCCTGGGTGACGGAGTGAGACTCCAACTCAAAATAAATAAATAAATAAAAATAATAAAATAAAATAAAATAAAATTCTAAGCCATTGATATCTTGATTTGGACTGGCCACATTTCAAATGCTCAATGGGCACATGCAGTATGTGGCATTGGTGTTTGGCTAAGCAGCTCTAGAGTCTGGGTGGCAGAGGAACTGATGCCTGATTCCTTGCAAGTGTGAGGTGGCAGAAGGTGTACCACATGGCAGGATGAGGCCAAAGGGCAGCAGTGCCTACAGGTTGAGACCACGGTGGGGAAGGATGTGCTCGTTTTCCTGAGGGACAAATGGCTAATGTGCAAGATAGTACAGTTTATTTGAAGGTGCCTCACACAAGAGGGGTTTTGCTGGTATGATGGTATCCCAAGTACTTTTCAGGAGCAGGAATTAAGGCTCTTGCAAGAGATTAGAAAATGTTTTACGTGCATCAGGAAATGTTAAACATCTGATTACCAGGAATCACCAAAGAATTAACAGGGGAATCTCATGAAAGGAACTGTTTGGGACATCTATCCTATGCAGAGACATTTGACAACAAAGACAGAGCCAGGACAGACCTGAAATGGGGAAAAAAAAAATTTTTGATTTGGAGGAGAGATTGAAGTTTTGGTATTGATCGAATTAGAGTTTTTTAGTTTCTGAAAATGAGTTCTATAGTACTTGAAAGTAAGCAAAAAGTTGTGAGATCTGTCACTAAGGGGAGGGGAAGAAAACACTGACAGCTGATTTGAGAAAGACCGTGGAGACAGCTGACATTTTTTTGTCCAATCTAGTTTATGAAACTGGCCATCACCTGTGTGAACTCACATTTTCACAAACGATGACACAGGTCATCTGCATGCTCTGTCCTTCACGTCTCTCCTCAAGCAGCCTGACATGCGCAATGTTGTCAGGAACGTGAAGCAACTCCAAGATGCAATTTAGAAATTCACGTTTTGATATTTTTAAATCAACTTGCTTTTATCTCTCTTAAATTTTTCTTGTTCCCTATATTTGTGGTAGAAAGTTTAAATACGAGGATAACTCCATTAGCTTTGGCCCTTTCTTCTCAAAGGCCTGAGTCAGAAAGGTAGATACAATTGAAGGAAGCCAAGAGGAGTTAGCCTGCTACTGGCTTCAAAGAATAGAAACCCTGATGCCAAGTGTCTTAGATGACAATAATAATGTGTCTCATAGCCAAGTCCCAAGTAGGGTGAGTCCCAGGGCTGGTTGATACAGTGCCAATGATATTTATATATATATATTTTTAGAAAAAGTTCTTCACTCTACTATCCTTTGGGTTGGTTTCTCCTTTAGACTGATAGCAAGAAGGCTTTGCCAGGTCTACGGAGCATATTTATTGGCAATAATACCCAGGAGAAGAGTCACTTCTCATGTTTTTCTTTCTTTCTACAATCCCGCTGACAGCCTCTCCTGATATCCCATTGTCCAGAATTAGAGCACATGTTCATTTCTGAATCAATTACTGGTAAGGGAAATATAAACTAATGAATAAATACATGTTCCAGTGATGCCAAACAGTGGGGTTGGCATTTGTGCCTTTAAGGAGGAAAGATGACTATTTGGACAAAATTAGGTTCTGTTAAAAAAAAAAAAAGCAAGGGCTAGGTGCGGTGGCTCAAGCTTATCATCCCAACACTTTGGGAGGTTGAGGTGAGAGGATTGCCTGAGCCCACAGGTTTGAGACTAGGTGGGACAACTTGGTTAGACCCCATCTCTACAATAAATCAAAAAATTAGCTGAGTGTGGTAGCACGTGCCTCTAGTTCTGACTACTTGGAAGGCTAAGGTGGAAGAATTGTCTGAGCCCAGCAGGTTGAGGTCGCGATAGCCGTGAGCATGCCACTGCACTCTAGCCTGGGTGACAGAGTGAAATTCTGACTCAAAAAGAAAAAGGAAAAAAAGGAAGAAGAGAGAATGAATGTTGGGTAGGCACAAATACTGCTCATCCAAGATCATGTATAGCTTCCTGATCCTAGTGAAAATATGTTTTCAATGGATAAAGATCTATGACACACTATATGAAAAAATATGCATGTCTAAGCCAAGCTTGGCAGGCTGTGTGAACAGACTTATTTCTGAAACTGCTTTCTGGATAACATTACCTCATAATTAAGACATGGATTATGAAAAGGCCTACGTGTACACCTGACTTTATAATAAGGGGCCTCTCTCAGGGGACACAGTGTCTCAGTGGAGGGACATTCTAAAACAAGCAGGTCTCCCACATACCAATGGAGTCAGCCTTGTGTTGGATGACCATGTCCATATCTGATATGTCATAAAGAAGTCTTAAAGCACTTTCTGTTAGTTGTGTCAGGGCTTTGCCTCAGATTAAGATGGGAAAAGAAGAAATACCTCTTTTTTTTTTTTTTGAGTTGGAGTCTCACTCGGTCGCCCAGACTGGAGTGCAGTGGCTG
>NW_007258876.1:20351-53323 GCF_000164805.1 Carlito syrichta | reverse complement strand
TGATTTATTGTAGAGATGAGGTCTCACTGCCCAGGCGGGTCTCGAACCCGCGGGCTTAGGCAATCCACTCACCTCAGCCTCCCAAAGGCGCGGGATTACAGGCTGAGCCACCGAGCCCGGCTTGAAATACCTCTTTTAATTATGATTGTTTTTCTGCCTTTGTTGTGACTGAAAAGTTATGGACAATTCAAGATATACTAACTTTTTCAGCAGTTAGCTATTGAATTACCGTAGCTAAGTCCTGAGACAGAGATGATATCTTTATACAATTTTAGAAGATTATTTAAACTTATATCTTTTTTACATATGTTTTCAACACTAATTTATTTAAATTCTTTTTTAGAGACATAATGTACAGTTCTTGCTTTTTCAGTATTTTACCTGAGCATGAGTATGAAGTAAAAATGAAATAGAAATTTCATAGGAAATTAGAATGAAATAGAAATTTTATTCTATCAGATCTATTATTCAAGAGTGATAGGAATAGTTAATGCCAGACTAGTTTCTACACAAATAGTACTTTTGGAAAAATTTCTCTCCTTTCACTGGCAATTTATATTAATATTTCTCACCTTGAATGCCAAATTTAGAAGAAAAGGAAAAAACCTCAAAAGAGACATTGTTTTCTCTCTTTTTTTTAGGTGATATTTTTCTCCACAGGTTTTTTTTTTTTCGTTAGATGGTTTTCTTTTAAATTCTCTTCTCTGTTTTTCTTTCTTGTTTACTCCAGGAATGCAAACTTGACCTTGACTTTAAGGTCAAAGCATTTTCAGACTGTGCAGTCAGCAGAGAATAGAAAAAAAAAATCAATGTGAAACATATTGGAGAAGAATAAGGGTAAGAGTAACGCAGAAGTGCCGGGAAGTCATGCAGGAATTGGAAACAACTGAGGCTCTGCTGAAAGCAGCCTGTATTTCAGTGTGACCCAGGACTCTTTTTTCTCTTACTTCCCTTTCCGACATAGGGGTATATAAGAATTATGGTAATTTAAAGCCTCGTCCATTTTCAAAGCATTTTCAGAGGATAAAAATTACTTGTGACCTGTAAATATATGACTTCTGTTTCTTTTTTTCCCCTAAAATTCTTTTTTCTCTTCCTGTTTCTGTTGAAGTCAGGGGAAATGACTATATTTTTACATATCTGTTATGGCCCACAAACTTAGAAGTGTTTTTTTGAGCTCCATGGTTGAAAACTTCACTTAAAATTATGAGAACTTTTATGTCAGCATTGGAAATAAACCTAATTTTAAATGAGACCATATTTTGATTTTATAAAGATATATAACCAATGTAAAAGCTGAAAAAGTTTAAATACAACCATAGCGGAAATTTTGATTCAAAAACTATGCAGCCCTTTCTAGAATCTAGCCACAGACCTTGGAAAAAACAAAGAAAGAAATAAAAATAGGTCAATTGTCATTTATGGCAAGCATTATCTTCTTTCTTCTCTTTTCCTTCTTATTGCCATTGTGGTCAAGAACAAATTAGGCATAGGAAAAATCTCATTACTTCGTTGAAGCTTAGTATTTATTGTAACTCACTGAACTAAAGAATGATCAGAGAAATTTTTAGAATAATCAGAGAAAATTTTAACCTTTATATATGTGTATGTTATATGTGTACCTATTCTCTATGTATGTGTACATGTGAAAAGACAAACAGATTCTTAATTATGTTTCCACGTAAAACAGGATTTGGCTGATTTTAAGAAATTATTAAGTCAAAACAGCCTATACTGTGTTACCTGGAAGAAACGTGTACTCTCAATTTGTATTAACTCTATGAGAAATCTCTAAAAATCTACATTATACCTGTTACACAGGGAATCGGAAGAGCTGTCTTATAATTCAGATTGCTACACGTATGTATTAGAGATGATTATTTTTAGAATAAGGCATTTGCTAGGTAACATTTTTTCACAGCTTGTTTCCATTGTACTGACCTCACATACTTCAGTTTTATAAAGGCACAATGGGGACATGCTGAAAACAGAGGTTGGGGTAAGCTCATTGATAACCGTGAGTGTGAATTACTGGCAGAAATAGGTATTGACGATTTTGCCCATATCACATTTGCAAGTGAGGAAAATTGAAATCCTTTTTGCCTTTCTTTGGAAACATTTGAAATCATTCCTTGGAAAAGAAAAGTCTAAATTAGGGGCTGAGAAGGGGAAGATACAGGTTGAGTCATTTCTTTGATAAGTACAGTAAGTTCAAAGATTGTTTCTGTTACACATCACCTGAAGTTTGACAGATTTCCTTAAAAGGCCAAAATAAGACAGGGACTTCCAAGATGAATCAAATATGTGCATTTTACTTCATGGAAAATCAGCAGGGAAACAAGAAAGATTCTCTCTGCTCACATTGATTTTCCTTATATTTATTTTTTCAGTCTGAAGACTCCAGGCAAAAATTCACTTGGCTTTGACCAATTTGCAAATACCAGCATTCACTGCTGTTTTGCTACCCATTTCTCAAATCTCAATTGAATGTGATGACAGTTTACTTGCTAGAAACACACAGAAAGGTTTTTTTTTCCAACCAGAGGTCTTCACTCATTTCCTGCTTTTAGACTTGGCCAGTGGGGTCAAAACATCCATTACTGAGGCTGAGTTTTAATTTAGAAGGTTATCACCAGAGTCAGTTAAATAATTATAAAATATTTTACAAATGCAAACTGCAACACACATGCATTGTACAGCTGAAAACAATACACACACACACACACACACACACATACACACACATACTTATATTTATATAATAATAAAATCTGTTTACAGTGGATTTTTAAAAGGGTAAATTTTAGGTTTCTACTGTGGAAAGCTTGTATAACTTTCTGTGGCATCCCTAGGCTGAACTAGAAATTGTGTTCTTTCTGCATTGCTTTAATATATATTAAAAAAACCCATTAAAACCAAAATAACTACAACAAAAAATTACTCTGCAAGTTCAGGCACCACATTCCCTGTAAAACATTTTGACTTAAAGAAACACCAGTTGAGAAAAGAAGGTACAGCTCACTTGGAATAGATTTTCTTATAAAATTTTAATAGTATTACTTTAAGAGTACAGGTTCTTCACAGATTATGGAATGTTAGGAATATCCCTATGTGTAAATGAGTATTCACTTCATATAAGAGGTACTCAATAAATATCAGCTACAAAGGATAAAAACAACTATAAGACATCTTTGGTCAGCCCCTCTTCTCTCTATAGCTGGAAAACAGACCTAATTGGTTGAAAGACTTGCCCAGCTCACGTGGGCACGGAGAGCCAGGGCTGAACTCATTTCTTCTCGCAGTTTCAGAGACTCTTTTACCTCGTCGCTGTCACAGAACCTCTTTGGGCCTCGGCTCATCATTTGATAACAGGAGTTATCTACCTGCCCAGGAGTAGTTATCCATCAAAGGTAACAGAGATGGTGAAAATTCCTTTAAAATGTGAAATCATAGTATAGCACCTTGTAGGTAGCAGGCACTCTGAGGAGTGAGGGCTGGCTCTGATTCACTCCCCAAAGCTCTTGGCATTTGTCCTGACTTTCATCAGCCTTATGCAACTGAAACCTCTGACCTTTATTGCAGGGTGGGTGCAATCATGTGCACTGTGGGATGAGAGGCAGGTGGCCTTGGCCTGATCAGGGAGTACTGGAATGGGGACAACTTTATCTTTTGTTCAGAAACTAAGAGTCTCCCTGCATGACCTCAGTGTAAATTTCTCACTGCAGTAGCCGCTGAGCCAAGCTCTCTCTGCCAATCTATCTGCCCCTGGCAACCTTCATTTTCTCTACTCCCCCCCCTCCCAAGACAGAGTTATCAGCTGGAAGGCATTTTCCTTGCTGGACTCTTCCAGGCCGGATGTGAGAGCCCTGGGGGCAGACTGGGATTGTGAACATGCCAGCTGGGCTCCCAGCCCGGTTGGGTAAATTGTTTTGGTGGACTGGCTTCTGCTGGAACATAGAGAAGATATGAAAATGGGCAACTGGGTCTGAAAAGGGAGGAAGAAGGAAAAGAAGGATGCTAAGACCACTGAATTTGAAAAAGTTTTTAGGGTCTTACATTAGTCATTGTTGCTGACCTGCAAACGGGTTGCATTTTTTTTTTAAGCTGCCATGGCTTTTTTTTTTAATTCAGTAAGTGCACACTACTGCGTTTAGTTAATTGTGTTTACACATTCTGGTGAAATGAGATCTTAAAAGGGAACGACTCTGGGAATGTTTTTAAAGAACACAGAGTCAGGAAGGCGGTGGGTAGAACTTCTGCCAATCCCTTTCTGCTCTCTGCCTTTTGTCATAACCTTCCCCATGTGTGTTTCTCTTCTCAGATTTACCGTCTCCAGGTAAAGACTAAGCTCCTGGCAGGACATCCCTCACATCTGTGAGGAGAGAGGAGGAGGAAAAATAGGAGAAGGAGAGGAGAAGGGAAGCAAAGGGGAGGGAAGGACCATCACTATCTGTGTTGGAGAGCTCTGCATGCTGGCAAGAGTTCTTCGTTGCACTTCTCGCTGCAATGGCAGCTGGTCTTTCTTCTGACCACCCCCCAACTTTACATGCACTGTGTGATTGAGGTCAAATTTCTTGGTCTCTCTGAGCTTCAGTTTCCTTGTCTATTAGATGAGACTAATACCTGCCCAGTTTCCCCCACAGACTGGTTCTAAGAAAGAAATGAGACAGTTTAGGAAACCATAAGACATAATTCCAGTAAAAATAGTCATATATAATTTTCTTTTATTTTTTACAGAAAAATTTATAAACTGAATGTGGTTAGGCTTCCCTAGCAGATAGGCTCAGGCGATTTCACATTTAGAGTTAAATATGACTTCTATAGAGGACAAAGGCACATTTTTCTGGCTGTAAGCTCCACTCATTTACATAGGTGTGGCAGTCCCTGCAAGGTCCATTCCAGATGCTCCCATGGGCCCCAGCTGGTAATTTTATGTGCCCTCACGGATTCACCTCAGGCCTCCCCTCAGCAGGCTGCCTGCTGTTCCCCCATCAGACTCCACCCAAGGAAGAGCAGATCAGTCCTCGCAGCTGGGCCGCAAAGCCCTCAGTGCTCACAGCTGCCGAGTTAGCAGTCCTCTGGGAAGGGAGACAGGAGCAACTTCCTGGGTGTGCTGTTCCACCAGTTAAACGGATCCCACCATGGTACTGGTGAGCATGGCGTGGCTCATTCCTATATCACTGGTGGGATGGGGACTTTGAGACAACACTAGGGCCCATTGATGCTCCCGGATCCCTCCTCCCCACTCCCTTTCCTCCCCGTGGCTGAGGTAGCCTATCAAGCCTATCTCCTTCCTCTCTAGAACATGTTCTCTCAGGGGTTCTGCCAAACCCTCCTGGCACCCTGACTTCCTTTGTCTCCCTTCCCTCTCTGTTCTCTCTATACTCCTGCAGATCTGATCCCTAGTAGGGAATATGGCTTACAGTTTTCTAGGAGATGCCTCGTCAACTGTGTAAATCACCAGATGAATACAAACACATGGGTAGCAGTTTCTTCTAAAGCCAAGTGCCAGATAGATCTGAATTTTCTTTCCAGGCCAGCTGAGACTTTCTCCCTTCACCCCACTTACACTTTTTATTATGAAACCTTTTTTGAAAAGCATCACAATGGGCCGTTTATAGTTACACAGAAGAATAGAAATCTTTTAGCTAATCTCCCAGAGAAATATACAATGTCTTCTATTTTCCCAATTCCTATTATACCTGGAAGTCACTATATATTTAAAGTGATGGAGATTTAAAATAGGGAATATGAGAGAGCTTAATACCCTCTTATGTCTCTGAGGAAGTAAAAAAAAGGGTTAAATTTCTAGTTAATGCATTATGAAGCAGTTGGTTCCTTATGAAAAAGGATTGATAGGGTTTAAATAAATTTTGAAGTTGGCAGGCCTTTTATTTTCACGTGTTTCCTAGCATATGACTTCAGCAACACATAAACCTTTCTCTGATTTTTCTTAAAACTGTAAGTGGTTTGCTCATTCACATGATCATATCTGTATTGTTCCTATATAAAGCGGTATAGCGTTAGCCTTATATAAAGTGGTAAACAGAGTCTTATCCATTATAAACTTAAAATCTATACCCGTAATTTATAATATCAGTCACTCATCCAACATATGTTTTTTGAATGTTTACTGTGTACTAGATGCTAGAGTGACCAAAAAATGAATGAGATGTAGACCCTGCCATGAAGGGTGGCTGGTGATTTTCCTTAAAACCCGATATTAGTGTATCATAACATCCAGGAGTCAGCCAGGAGTTACACTGAGCACAAATCGATAACCTCATTTGAAAGCTCAAACACAGAGAGGGCAAATAAAGCTCAGGCCTGCCCTGAGCAATGTTGACTGGAGCAACAGATGACTTATAATAGCAGGAGGCAATGAATAATGTTGCTACTGAGAATGAAAGAAAATGGCCCCTTTGCTGAATCCCTGTCACTTAGATAGCATTTGAGTTCTTAAAAAATCCACAAACTTTATATCAGAGCCCATTTATTAATGCTTTGGCTGAGAGAAGTAAGAACTGGGAAATGTCATCTGGAAGCAGAAAAATGGCATGTGAGGGGGCAATTGTCTTTTTCTTGCAGTGGGATAACTGATTACCTGTTTGCTATTACCTTTTATTATATACAATAGTTCTTGGACAATATTGGAAACTAGTATTTCAATATAATCTTACGAACCCTTTAAGGACTTGGCAGACACAGGGTAGTTGAGGCGGTGTAGTGAATTGGTTAGGAGCACAACTCTGAAGCCAGTCAACCTGGGTTTTGATCCTGGTTCTGTCATATAATCATGGTGAGATCTTGGTCATGTTCTCTCTAAGATGGGATGATAATAATATATCATATCTTAGGGTTGCTGTTAGGTTTCAAGGATGATAAGTTCTTGGTGCAATGTGGGTCCATAGTAAGTGCTATATTTGTTAGCCATTATTGCATTCCCACTCTTAAAGTACAGAGATCACCCTGAAGCTCATTCTTTAGCTTCTCACCCCCTTTTTTTTCTCCATAAAGCCACTGGCTGAATTGGAAGTATCTTGTAATGAGGTCGAATGACTACAAGGAAAACAAATGTTACCTCTTAAGGATGAGTTGAAGTCTAGATAATCTATATGATGATGAATTTCATGATTCGGTAATAACAGTTTAAAGAAAGTTATCCATATCAAATCTAAAAATGATTTTAATTAAGAATTAATTTAAATCAAGAAAATCTCAGGTTTGATATTTATTATTTATTTATATGTATTATATCTATTTATGCTCATGAGTCCCTGGTTGGCCTAAAAATAATTTAATACATTTACGAAAATGCATATTACATAGTAAAAAGGTGTTAAATTGAAATTAGTAGGAAAAATTGGATAAAGGTAGGAAAAGAAGGAGACAGACTTTTGTATATTAATTTGTTCCTTGAAGTCCCATGTGCTTGCTACAAGTGGTACTAAGAGTGGTATAGAATTCATCAAGATTTTTGTATAAAACAAAGTAGTTGCTTAAGCAAAGGGTATTTATTACTGATACTGTGATTTCTGCCATGTTGCTTAGTTTTAATATTCACTAGAAACTTGGATATAGTCATTACTATATTCATATAGTAACTGTTACTAAAACAGTTTCTGCCCCACAGAAATTATTTTGCTAGGTGATAAAGAGAACAAATATATGTCGAAAACTGCTTCTGCTCTCAAAAAAATATGCAGCCAAGATAGAATATAAGTGATACATTAATAAACTAAGTTCATTGGCAGCTGAGGCCAAAGGATAACTTGAGGTCAGGAGTTTGAAACCAGACTGGGCAATATAGAGACCTTGTCTCTAACTAAGCAACTGAAAAAAATTAGCCAGGCCTGGTGGTAGTTCAAGCAACTTGGGAGACTGAGGTGGGAGGATCTCCTGAGCCCAGGAGTTTGAGGTAGCAGGAAACTATGATTGTGCTACTGTGCTCCAGTCTGGGCAACAGAGCAATACTCTGTCTCTGAAAACAAACAAGCAAACAAAATTTGAAATATATAATGATGATGAGAGGTACCCGTGTGGTGTTAAAAGAAACAATCTGTGGACCACCCCAGGAGATGTAATTATTAGGTTGGTGCAAAAGTAATTGCAGTTTTAGACCATGAATTTCATATCATTACAACTAGGCTCAAACACATCTTTATTAATCAAACTGGGCACCGTTACAACCAACACATTTTTGCCAACAAGAAATAAGTTTATTCCTGTAGCGTAAAAAATCTGTGCTTCGGGATTCGACTAACACTTGGAAAGCCTTTTCTGCATCCTGCTGTGTGGAAGAGTTTTCCCTGCAGAGTTGTCAACTTGCTTGAAGAAGTGGTTGTCACTTGGCAAGAAGTCAGGTGAGTATGGTGGATGAGGTGAAACTTCATAGCCCAATTCGTTCAATTTTTGAAGCGTTGGTGTGTTGAGCGGTAGGGTGTTGTGTGGAGAAGACTTGGGCCCTTTCTGTTGATCAACGCCAGCGTTGCAGTTTTCGGTGCATATATCATGGATTTGCTGAGCATACTTCTCAGATGTAATGATTTTGCTGGAATTCAGAAAGCTGTAGTGGATCAGACTGGCAGCAGACCACCAAACAGTGGTCATGCCCTTTTTTTGGTGCAAGTTTGGCTTTGAGAAGTGCCTTGGAGCTTCCTCTCAGTCCAACCACTGAGCTGGTTGTCACCAGTTGTATACAGTTCGCTTTTCATTGCATGTCACAATCTGATCAAGAAATGATTCCTTGTTGTTGCATAGAATAAGAGAAGATGACACTTCTAAACATTTTTTTTTAAAATTTTAAGTCAGCTCATGAGGCACCCACTTACTGAACTTTTTCATCTTTCCAATTTGCTTCAAATGACAGTGACCATAGAATGGTCAACTTTGAGTTCTTTGGCAACTTCTCGTATAGTTTGTAAGAGGATCAGCTCCAATGACTGCCCTCAGTTGGTCGTTATCAACTTCCAACGGCCAGTCACTATACTCCTCATCTTCAAGGCTCTTGTCTCCTTTGCAAAACTTCTTGACTACCACTGCACTGTATGTTCATTAGCTGTTCTGGGGCCAAATGCGTTGTTGATGTTGTGAATTGTCTCAGCTGCTTTATGACCCATTTTGAACTTGAATAAGAAAATCGCTCGAATTTGCTTTTTGTCTAACATCATTTTCCATAGTCTAAAATAAATATAAAATAAATAGCAAGTAATACGTCCTTAGCAGAAAAACATCAAACAAGAAATGTGCTTTAAAATGACATATAACATGACCACATTTGTTTAAGATTGTTTTATAATATCAAATGGTAAATATCAACAATACAAAAACTGCAATTACTTTTGCACGAATCTAATATAACAAGTAAGTTCTTTATATTTTCCAATATATTAACTATCTTTACTTCTTAATGGTGGTTTTTAAACACATAAGGACTTTAAAAAGTGGATTTCAAAAGCCACAAAGTGCAATATCCATGCAGAGCCGACTCAGGACTATTGAAGGTCATAGTGGAGAAGACTTGGCATAAATAATACAAACCTATGGAAAATTCTATCCTCTGACTCTGTATACAACTTGGATCATTCACTTATAAGCTGGGTGTCAGGCCTCATATTAGTCTTTCATCTCAAATTGTCAAAAAATGGTTCTACCATTAAGAGAGAGAAAGAAAGTAAAATAAAAATTCACTCTTTCCCAAAGGGCATGTACGTTTTTTCCTATACATTCCTTCAACACTATTAAACATTTACTGTATTATGGGAATGTTAAGGGGCATGGGATTGCAACAAAAGTGAAATTTGGTTATTTTCCTAAAAGAGTATATTGTTTAGGTGAAGAGACAGGCATATAAATAAGTAATTATAGCAATGTGACAAGTGCCAAAGACATATATAAGAAGAGAAAAGACAAGCTCTGCCTAGTAGTGTAGATGAAAGACCACGCTGAGCTGGCATTTTAGTTTCTTCTTGAAAGATGAGCACCTTGCAAAGTGGAGATTGTACAATAGGGATGATATTCATACCAGTTAGAGAAATGTTCTTGGAGTACCTCCCAGCCCATCAATCTAATATTTCCTGAGTACCTATTAAGGATTCAGTGTGGGGTTAGGTTGTGTGGTAATTATGAAGAAATAGATGGCTTTTTATTGGTCTTCAAAATGTTTACTTGTAATGGGTAGTAAATTTTCACACACTTCTAACAGTGATTAAGAGGTCATGACCATAGGTCCTGAATGCTGTGTCATAACATACATTCTGTAGATTAATGGAGAACAGGATCATGCAATTCACATGAACCAGGACAAGCCTCACAGGTGGGGTAAGACCTAATCTGTTGAAAACTGGAATGGAATCTGCATGGCAGGAGAGAGGATGGTTCAGTAGTCCAGCTCAGCCTTTACTGAGTGCCTGCCATATGTTAGGTTCATGAAGAAAGAAGCAGCATCAGAGTAGAGAGAAAACAGGGATTGAGGATATGAGGATCTGGGGAAAACCTGGCTAGACCAGCGTGAGTTTGGGGTTAGGGATGGTGGGAAAGAAGTCTAGAGGGAAACAAGATTGGGCAAGAAAACTAAACTGACGCTGGATTGAAGAGTGTTCTGAAAGACAGGTAGTGGCCTTTTAAAAAAATTATTTATGTATTTATTGAGTTGGAGTCTCACTCTTGTCGCCCAGGCTGGAGTGCAGTGGCACACTCATGGCTACCCCAGCGCCGACCTGTTAGGCTCCGGCAATCCTTCCACCTCAGCCTTCCAAGTAGCCGGAATGACAGGTGTGCCCTACCATGTCCGGCTGATTTTTGATTTATTGTAGAAAGGAGGTCTCACCATGTTGCTCAGGCTGGTCTCAAACCGCTGAGCTCAGGCAATCCTTTCGCCTCCGCCTCCCATAGTGCTGGGATTACAGGCTTAAGCTACCATGCCCAGCCAGCAGTGGCTTTTGTTTTGGGAATTTATGAAAATGGGGAGTAATGGAAAGTTTTTGAGTATGCGAGAGATCTTCTGAAAGAAGTATGTAAGGAAAATAGAGTTTCCTCATGGACTGTTACATCAAAACAGCTGGAAGGGATTGTAGAGATGGCTTCACTCACCAACCCACCCTGACACTTTCCATCACCACTGCCATCGTTCTACAAAAAAAAGAGAATGAAGGTCCAGAGAGGTCAAGTGATTTGCTTAAGACAAAAAGAGTAATCTCCTCTCCATTTCAGGCTCCTTCCGCCCATCCTAGCAGGGTCTGTGTGTTCCATAGCTAAACGGCTGGGCAGTAAAGGGAGGGGGAGCATCCCGGCCTGGTTTCACCCATGCCAGGTATGAGGATGGGGGAGGATGCAAAGCTTGACCCAGACTGTGTTACAGCCACAGAATCAGCCTGTTGGAGTTCACGGACGACCGAAACATCATTCAACACCATTGTATTGCTTTGCAGAGAGGTTCAGTTGAGGACATTCCATAAGGGAAGTGACTCACACAACATGACAATCCAATGGCCTGACTTGAAGCCCAGTTATTTCCCCTCTATCAAGCCCCCTTCCTCCTTCATATCCTGTGCTCCTGTTGATGGGCTCTGTTTTCTGCTCCCAGCTAGTGAGTTGCCTGTTCATGCACAGCACTCCTTGGTTCCTCTGTTAAAGAGAGACTTGGTTATTTAGAGTCAGGATTCTTGAGCTGCTGATGGATTTGCTACATCTCTTACTCTGTTCGTGGGTTTTATGTATATGTGTGTGGGAGTGTGTGTGTGTGTATTTTGCACTGGGCAAAGAAAGTAAGAGAAGCATGCAGAAGATTGATCCAGAACTATTTTGTGTCCTCATCCCAAACAGTCACAGTTCCCTCCATTTTTCCTCCTCCCCAGAGGAGACCTTGTAGTAGAGGGAAGGATAGGGAATGACAGTAGGAGAAAGGCATTGCTAGAGTCAGAGGCACAGGTGGCATGAGAAATACAGACCAGTCAGAAATGACAAGGCCCTTCATACCCTGACTCTGAGTCCTGGGCTCTGGGACCCTATCTCTGAGCCTGATCATGAGTGTCTGGGGGTAAGAGGTGGGAAGGGAGGAGCCTCGGCCATATCCTCTCTTTTGCTCTCCTCGACTCTGAAAGCCACACTGTCTCCAGGAGACTAGCTATTAGTCAGGGACTGGTTATTAGCTAGATACTAGATATTACTTGATATTATCTGGGGCTCCTGGAGAGAAGATTTTTCAGATGGCACAGTTGAGAAAAACGAGGATAGAACATGGAAGGTGTTTAAGAAATTCAACCATAACGCATCTGCAAATAGCTTTAAAAGGCTGTTAGAAACAGGTATTGAGATTCGGTTATTTACCAAAGGAAACACACCCCTATATTAATAAGGTCCTGCTGGGTAGCCTGTCCTCTTCCCCTATGGATGTAGCAAACACCTTCAACTTTGGCCTGAACAGTGAATGGAGATGCAGTTAAGCCTTCGGGGATCAAAAGGGACCTTAAGAAACAATAGACCTCTATGTAACTGAGGGAAGACCCTATCAAATTATTTCCTAGTATAAATTTAAAAAAAAATGGTTGAAAAATTAAATTACCTTGCCCCAACTTTGATTGTTTTTATAAATAATTTTTGCACAGTATGAAATTCTGAAATGCACACTTAAGGCCATTCAGCCATTTACATGCTAATATACATTTAATACTAATATGCACATTGAAACATTTTTTTCTTATTTAAGCATATAGGTAGGTGTTTATAATAGAGTGAATATCCCTGAACTCCATTCACATAGTTGCACAGTATCTTTTCATTCATTTAAACTGAGTTAGGATTTCTCTATATGGTCTATATTTTATATTTGTGGAAAGTGAAGTAGCAGAAATATTACAACATAGACAATGGTATTAACATATTCAGATCTGCAGCTCTCACTGCTTTACACATGTAATTAGGTTGTTTCCATGGTAATGATCTAATTATGGGCTTCTCCTTGGCCTTGTGTAATCACATTTGCTGCATTTTGGCAGAGACGTTTTCCTTATTTTGTTGAACTGCAACACTTGACAAGATGTTCTCTCTTAGGATGAATAATGATTTTTCTTGGGAAAGAAAAAGAAAAAAATGAAATAACACAGTCAAAGGTGATTTGAGAGAGATTATAGGTATTTGACAAATCATGCCAGCAATAAAATATCTATTACCCTTGAAAGCATAATCTATTTTTATCTTGTGTGTGTGTGTGTTATTACTGATGGAAATCATAGGAGGTTCTCATTTAAAAAAACCATGCACGCTATTTAAATATATGATTTCCACCAGGCCTGGGGGCCTGGAGGAAATGTTAGGTCACAAAAGAAAAAGCTCTGGAGAGTTTTGCAGAAAGAGAACTGGAGACTGTATTCAGTGAGAATATTATATTGCAATTGACAAAGCTATTCATGAAAAGATATTTGATTATAGTTGCCATGGCAATAGGAAACACCTGAAAAAAATCAATTAAGACTTATTTTGGCAGGGATCCAAATAAAATCCTTTATGCACATGGAGAAGAAGACAGGAGACATAAATACTAGCAGAAAGACAGCTTTGTAGTCATGTGGTCCCCTCAGAAAAACCCTGGAATATGACAAGAATAAAAGTTTAGCTCTTCTGTATGTATAAAATGCCCTTTTACTATAAAGCATTTTTACGGCAGTTCTTTACAATGGAAGGATGTATGGAAAAGGTGGTATAGGCTTATTATTGAGGGTTAGCAAAGTGTGTGAGCTCCAATGGCACAATGACTGGTGTCCAGATACCTGGAACCCAGGGGTTAGGAACAGAAAGCTCTCTCTTTTAACTATCATGGAGATGGTGTCAAATCCAAAATTAGTGGACTAAATCTCTGAGAATCCAGAATGTTAAAACTGCTTTCTGAATATCATTTTGCAGGGAATAGGGTGGGCAGATATAGCTTTTTGGTAAACCAGTTGATTAAAGGGCATAGATAAAGTAAGATGCTTGGGAATAATAATGATAATAACTGATTTTCTGTTTACTGCAAACCAATCCCTGTTGTTTAGACTTACATAGTGTTATTTTCCTAGGTGGGAAATGATATTCATGGGATATTTAGTAATTATTTGCAGATAATTAAGTAACGGGAATGTCTGTGCTTTTTTAATGCATTCATTCATTGAAAATTTATTATTTTTTTACTATTTGTCATGTGTCAGGCACTATATACAAGGGCCTGGAATAGAGCAATAAATCAAAAAGACACGATTGCTGCTCTCAATTTCTTGATCATTTTGTAGAAAAAACCCCAGCAAAAACAAAATAGATCAATTTCAGTTCTGGACTAGGCAGCATCATATAGGGAAATATAGGTTCCAAGTGGAGCAAATAGGAAGGTGTGTGACAGGAGTGACATTCATTCTAGTAGACGGAACAGGGACCAAAGATAACCTGCAACATGGACCAGACATCCCAGATCAACTACAGGTGGGAGAATGTGACGGCGCCTGTGGATTACCATTGGCGATGATGAAACATGAGGCTGGTGTTGTGAGCAGGGACCAGAGCATGGGAATGCTTGCTAGCAAGCTTGGCCGCTGAGCACAACTACAACCCATTCAAAGGTTTTAAGCAAAGGAGTGACAAGGCCTGGTTTGCCACAATTGCTGCTGTTACCTTTAGCAGTTCTGAAGAACAGATTTTGGAAATATCAGTCTAATGATTTTCATTCTGAAATATTTAGAGTGCCAACTGGGACTCCCGTAGTGTGGTCTTAGGTGGATAATTTTACCTCTACATGGGCCCTTTCAGCTCTGTTCCCATGATGATGTGATTTCTCAGTTGAGTTTGCTTTTGTTTATGGATAGACTGAGTGAATTATCTTTGGTTACTCAGAGTTCTGGCCTACCCAGCTGGCTCATCAAAAACTCTTTAAACACCTTCTCTCCCACCAAGAGGCCTTGCCTCCCAACAGGATTAATTCAGGAGGGCGACTGTGCCTGTCACAGAGAAGGATGTGGGTTTGTGTGAGTTGTTGTGTGTGAGAGTGAATGATGGTTTGGGGAAGGAGCCATAAAGCATTGGGAGCATGGCGGTGAATGGCTTTCATATTCTCTGCTCTTTTTTGATTACACCGAGGACAGTTTTTTATTGAGTAGCTTATAGCATGTGGCAGTATTTTAAGTACTTTAAGACTACAGTCAAAATAAACCAGCTCACTCTGTTGGGTAGATAAGTCTACCAAACATGTAAAGTACAGAAATGCACTTGTTGTAAGTCAGAAATATGCCGAGAAAGTAGAAGGAAAGTCAGAGATCTGCTAGTTGGTCATAAAATAAGCTTTCTGTTAAGACTTTGGTGGAGAATATGGGCTGGAAATTTAGTTTTCTCATGAACAATTTTACATTATTATTATTCATAATAATTAACAGACTGTTAACTAGTAGCATCATTAATGCTGATGTAAATAATTTTGTGGGTTTGATGTTGGTGTATAAGTGACACTGGTGTACTGAAGAAAGCTTGTCATGCATTCATTCAGTGTTGCTAAGTGTCTAACATAAGGTAGGTACTTGGTAAAATCAGATGAAAAAATTCTGTCACCCAGAAGTTTATTCTGTAATGAACAGTTGATTATAGTGTGGTATAATAAGTATGGTGATAAAATATACTTAATGGAACATAGATGACAGTATTTTGTCTAACTTTATAGGGTAAGGTAACAGGTGGTTAGTAGTGGGGTTGTTATCTGTATTTCCAGCTTTCTTAATAGTTCAAGTCTCATCCTAGTCTAACTATGTCATGTAAAAACCTTGACGTAACCAAGATAATTTAGGAATTAAAGGAAAATAAAATATTCAGAAGAATCCCTTGACACGGGTTATGTCGATTTTTCTTCTGTTAAAATGATAGCAAGATGTTCTAACTCGTCACTTAGTCATGCATTCCTTCATTCAACACATCTGAGCCTCTATGTTTCAGGCACTATTCCTAAGTTTGGGGTTTCAGAGGTAAACAAGACTGATGAGGCATTGCTTGTCATGGAGCTTAGGTTCCAGAGGATTTCATGACTTGGGAACTGTACCTACTCTGTTACATGCAAAGACCATCTTATATTGCGCTAATTAAAACCAGGACTTTGGGATTAGATCTTGGAATCTGAATACAGTTTAGCAAATAGTGTGAGACCAATGTTAATTTCTTAGTTTTGGACATTGTATGATGGTTATGTGAGGTGTTAATGCTCAAGGAAGCTAGGTGAAGGGGCTAATCTATGTGTCTAAAATTATCTCAAAAATGAAAAAAAAAAAACAACACCCTGGAACTATACAAATCAAAACCTGGACCTTTGTTTATTTATTTATTTACAATATACAATATCAGATGCTATTTTAGGAAGTCTTATGGGAAATTACCCTGTGGGCAGTGGTATAAATGATTGCCAAGAAATTTTGGTTGAACTAGATTATTCACTGAAGATTAATCAAAATATCCCTCTTTTCTAGAATTGATTTTGTAAGCTTCTACATGTCTGAATTGGCACCAAAAATAAAAAGTGCCAAAATAGCACTATTAACACTCTGTTACCTAAGAGACTTAAATGTTACTCAAAGGCTTACCAATTCCTGCTCAATATCACTAAGACTGTGTGTCAAAAAGAAGGGTTGCCAATTAAAGCTGACACATAGCAGCTGCAACTGTAGCTGGCATCTAATCCCAGTTTGTTTTCTCGTCTTTCAGATAATCCCAATGATATGATCAATAAATCTAGATAATTACAACTATTAGAAAAGTTAAGCATGTTTCTTGCTTTTTAACCCATATAATTACCTCCGGGGTATCATGGCTGTTGACCCAGTCTCCCTGTGGTGGTATTTCGCCCAACTTGGTGATTGCCCCCTAAGGTGATGTGGCTTAGTCCTGCACCTCTCCCTGGAGCCCACCTTCCTGCCTGTTCTCTTGCACCGACCTGGGCCCTGGACCTTGGCAGCACACGTGCCCTGCAGAGCATGGTCTCAGGGTCATTGTTCCTTGAGCAGCAACAATCCTCAAGGAAGCACACTTTGCCGTCATTGCTTGTCTTGGATGAGATCCGTTAATGGGTGGAAGACAGCCCCACATCTCTCTGTGGCACAGAGCTCTTCACTGTCTTCCTTCTTCCCTGACCGTCTCCCCAGCATTCAGCCTCTCTCTCCTCCTCCCCTCCATTTCCCTCTTCTTCCCTTTCTAGTATATCTGATTCTTCCCCTCCTCCTTTTCTTCACACCAGATATCTTCACAGAACCTCGTTGTACCTGGAAAGAAGAGAGTTAGGGACACAGAGATGAATGGGATGCACACGCTACTGTCAAGTGTGTACCTCTTGACCGTCACCCTCTGCCGGACAGACTCTGCCTGTCCCTGCCTGATGGGGTGGATTGGGCCGTTGCCTTGACTCTTCTTTGGTGCTGTTCCTCTCTCCCTCCACACGCTGTAAGCCTCCATTTACACCAGACCGTCTCTAAAGTAACGCACTGATGAGGAATAACTGTCAAACAGCATGAAGATATTTAATGATGGCTTAAAAAGAGCCTGGGAATAAAGTTGTATGAGAAATTTGTTACATATTTAATTTAGGAAAGATTGTTACAGTATCAGGGGAGGAAAGGAAGAAAATATATTGCTCCCCATAAAAATGCAGTAAAAGATAAAGCACAAACAGCCCCTCTGTTATGTTGAAATATTGTCATTCTGTGATTAAATGGAGGCAGCAAGGTGGTTTCTGTTTGTAACTTGTGCCAGGGAGCTGTGGGGAAAGGGATCAAGGAAACGGGGCTACAAGTCTGAATCTTTTCTGGAGCTCTGAAGAAATTAAAATGCAAACAAAACACAGCGGTTCAGAGATTCTGAGGCCCTACAGAGGAGAGATATCTAGTACTTGGTGAGCCCGATGAACCATGAAGTGAACTTAGATTTCAGGCCATTTGACACCTTTCTGTTTTCCTCAGCTTGCTAGCCCTCAGAGGAAGCAAGGTCATCTTATATTTTTTTCAGTGTACCAAAAAACTAATATTATGTCTTTTCTATCCTGGAAATCTAAGAAAAGAGCCATCTTGCAAATGAGTCACCCTGGAGTAACCAGCTAGCTCAGTCAAATTTTGGCTCTGTGCTCTAGCACATTGCGTTAATGGGATGGATTGTGCTGGTGTGTAAGGCACCAGAAAGTGGCAGGCATTTCCTGGTCCAGCACTCATTTGAGCTACTGAGCCTGGCCTGGAATCAATAAATATTCCATTACTGCATTATTTATGTCCAACGATAAACAATTTCTATCATTAAATCTTTGCCTTTTAGTTGTCCCTCATTAGCAAGGGATCAATTTCAAATCCCAGTCTAGGTCACGCCCAGAATTAAAGAAGAGCAATGTGTGAGGATGTTTATTCATATGCATAGTTATGTTTTTACATTAAAAGAGATGCATGGCGAAAATTATTTCTGCAGCTCATATTTCCATGATATTTCAATTCCAAAGTCACCTTGAGCTTCCTTTCAGATGTTGCGGTGGCATGGGACCAGTGCCGAGCAGCATTTAGGCGAGTTTGGCGTCTTACATTTTGAAACCTCCAATAACTGACTGTATGTCCAGTCAGGTGAATCTTTTGCCTCAGTTTCTTCATCTGTAACATGAGAAGATGGAATGAACGATGTCTAAGTTTCTCTGTAGGTCCAACCTTCAGTGAATGAAAGAGGATTGTAGAAGGGAGCTGTCGATGACATGTGGGGACATGGTTTAAATAGCATCTTTTGCTTATGTACAGAATTCATATTCAGGCAGTGATAATGAAGGTCGTTGTATCAAGTCTGAGTGCCCTCTGGAAGATCTGTGAGTGTTTAGTGATCAACTGTTTTTTTATATGAGGGGTCATTTTGTCTAGAAGAATACAAATCGAACTGGTGTTGGAAGATTGTGTGCAGCTGGAGACAATTGCGGGCATGTTTTATTCAGTAGTCAGTGTTATTTTTGTTTTGTTATTGTTTTGCTTTTCATGAGAATTTGAATGCTTTGGATGGGCTCATGCTGTAACTTACCACCATCCTCACCACTTGTCCTCCTTTACGCCTGATCTCCCTACCCTAGAGTCCTTTAAGTTGGTAATACTTAGCCCAAGTAACTTGGAAGGCAGAGCTGGGTAGTCACTCAGGCAGCAGCTACTGAGCACCTATCATGTGCCAGGCAGAGTGGGTGGCACTAGGGACACCGAGGGAGACACTTTGGATACATATCCTTTCCATGAGAGCTCACATTCTAGTGAGACACACTGGCACACATGTCTCTTCACAAACAAATAATGACAAGCATGCTAAGAGCTGTGTGGCCTGCTGGCCTGTATACACAGGAGAATCTAACTTAGTCTAAGAGCAAGGAATGACTTCTCCAAGGAAGAGATCTTAAGCTGAGGCATGAACTATAAGTCAAAATTATTCAATGAAGAGTATACAAGAAAATGTGAAGACAGGCCAAACAAGTTTGAAAATAAAGAGTTGATGTCTTGAACAAGATAAACATGGATTAGCAAACACATCTCTATGTTTGTTTCTTTAAAACTCATTAGTAAAAGACTGTGTGAGAGAAATAACAACAGAGAACTCTCCATCTTTTCTTCCGAAGCTTGCTCCCTGCCCCTCACCTGACTCTCCTGTTAGGTCAGTAACTGATTCATAGAATCTCTCTTACCTGTCGGGCAGCCTGATGTTGCCCTTAGTTTCCTCTTCTCACTGCACAGACTCTCTCGTTTCCAAATCTCATTTCTTCTTTCTGTGAAATGTCTGATGTCTTCTACTTCCTTTCCATTTTACTTACTCCCTTCCTTCTTTAAAAGGCCTCCACACCTCTACAATTGGTCTTTCCCTCTATGATCTGAGCTACTGCCTTTACCTATAAGGCATGCCCCACCCAGTTTAAGATGTGTCTTTCTAAAACTCTTCCTTATACTGCCTGACTTTTATTTACTTAGTTTTTTCAGTTGGAGTCTCACTCTTTGTCACCCAGGCTGGAGTGCAGTGACACGCTCACGGTCACTGCAGCCTTGATCTGCTGGGCTCAGGTGATCCTTCCTCCTCAGCCTTCCAAGTAGCTGGAACTACAGATGCACGCCACCATGCCCAGCTAGTTTTTGTGATTTATTTTAGAGACGATGTCTCACTAAGTTGCCCAGGCTGGTCTCGAACCTCCGGGCTCAGGCAATCCTCTTGCCTCGACCTCCCAAAGTGCTGGGATGACAGGCTGAGCCACCTCGCCCGGACACTGACTGACTTTTTAATGGCTGTCTCTGGTCTCCTGACACCAAAAGCACAAAGGCTCAACCTCTTAATCTGCCACTGAGGGTCCCAAACCACATGAGAGATTATGTTACTTTATTTCCCACCTGAGTCCTTCAGTCTGGCCACTCTGGAGTGTGGAGGTGATGTGGTATCATGAGTGAACATTTTGAAAGAGAAAAAACAGTGTAGTTACAACAGACATTTGGAAGAATTCCATGGTTTTTTGGCCCTAATACAATAAAACAATAGTACAGTAGTGATCTTTCCTTACTGTACATTCCTTTTGCTCTCATGCACACATATGTAACAAATTAAAATATAATAGACTCTTGAATTCTGCTTATTATGTGCTGTGGTAGACAATATCTTCCAAGATGGGTGCAAGAAGATCCCCCACTGATCGTACCCTTCATCTAGTATGACACTGACCTTCCTACATTCCTGTTGAGAGGAGGACATTCCCTCCCTTTGAATCTGAGTGAGTTTGTGACTGCAGCCAAAATGATGATATGTGACTTCTGATTCTGGACCACAAAAAGTGATCTGGCTTCTGCCTGGCCTTCTTGGGATGTTGGCTTTTGGAGTCCAGACTCCATGCCACGAGGAAGCTGGAAGCAGATGTGGAAAGCCTCTGTGCAGGGGTTCTGGGCAGGAGCCCCAGCTGAGGTCTCGGTCTGCAGCTGGCATCAACCACCAGACCTGTGAGTGAGGAAGTCTTCTAAATGATTTTAGCACCAGCTCCCAGCTGACTGAAACCACCCAGAAACATAGCTGCCAGGCTGAGCCTAGTCAGTTCCTAGAACTGTGAGGAATAATGAAAAAAAGATTGTTGTTGTTTTAAGTCATTTAGTTTGTGGATGATTTATTATTACAGCAATAAACAGATATATACTATAAACCTGTAAAATATAGACATAATTTTACATTAGAAATATATCATAAGAAAACATTTCAAAAGGCATAAGAAATACTTTATTACTAATATACGGATACCAACATTACTTGTAACCTGGAAATAATGAGAAAAGAAATTCAGATATCCAATTTTTGTTTTGTTTTGTTTCTGCATAACTAGTCACATTTGCCTTATCATCTAGCTTATCAGCTCCTTGAAGGCAGGGACTGTGTTTCAAATTTGGCACAAATAGGTTCTTCTACTATATTATCTTTTGACAAAATTGTATCTATAAATAGATGTTGGTGATTTATTCTTATAACTCTTCAAAGGATATTTGAATTACTTCATTTAATTTTTTCTAAGCCTTGCCTTGTTTTACAAAAAGGTGGAGTTAAGAACCTTGCTCTAAAGTCATAGGTTGCAGTGGTAGCACCCAGATCTTCTGACTTTAATTCTGGGATAGCTTTCAGGACATTACAGAGGCTGTTTGTTCTACATTTTTTTTTAAACGATATTTGTCGAAACATGATGGATGTTCGTGCATCTGGGGAGGGTTGCATCTTTGTTCTGTAGCCTTCATGCGCTTTCAGATGACCTTGCTGAAGATCTATAGAAACCAACAGCTCAGAACAGGAGTCAAGATGGAAAAAGTGCCTGTTGACCTTGCCAAGGTTACATTTTGGGCTCAGTGATTGTGTCAGAAGGACTCTACCCTAGAAATACTCTAAGTTTTCCTTGTGAAATACCGAGATGGCTAGTTACTCTGATATCTTTAATGACTGATCTTTGCAAAGATTGAGAATACAAGAAGATAATGCAAAGAGCACCAATTGTGGAATTAGACAGTTTGGAAGCATTTGAACTTGAAGCATAACTCTGACACATGCCAGTTCTGTGACTTCAAGTCAGTTTGCTGACCTCTCAGAGCCTCAGTTTCCTCACTTCTTAAGTGGAAAAACAGTAGTTTTCACTTCATTGGGTTGTTGAGGAGACAATGAGATGATGTGTGCAAAATGTTCTCTAGTTCTTAATAAACATAAGTAATTTAGTAACTTATATATAAATCAGCAAAAAATCATTTTAGCTAAAATTTTTAGTGTAGAAGAGCATAAATATCACCTGGAGTTATCTAGAGTTTCTCATTCAAAGTTTGTGTGTGACCTTGGGCAAATCACTTCACAACTTTGGGCCTCAGGGAAGATTTACCCAGAAGGCTTCCAAGATTCCCATCTTCTGAATTTGAAGTTCTGACTTTTAAACAGTTACTTATACGACATTACGCCATTTGGGGTTTGTTAACCTTCTAATTGGTTTCATTGTAATTACCACTGATCCATCACAGTTTGTCTTTCAAATACCAGGTGACCTCCTGCCATTCTGGTATTTGATTTGCTGACAGTTGGAAGATGTTTACCCTATGCAAACATTTCATTAGCAACGGTCACAGTTTTTACAGTGTCATTGCATTTTTGCAAAGAATCTGAGACTTCCTTTATTCTCGTGGTACATCATTCAGTTGGACAGTGCATTTGGGAGGGTGACAAAACCATTCTAAAGGCTGTGTTCATTTTCTGCTGGTATGTCTAGCATTGTCTGCTTATTATCTTAATTTTTTCAGATGAAATTAAATAAAATTAAAATCACGGATGGCATTTTGATTCACAGAAGTTATTTGCAGAAGGTTACAATGCAGATAATCCTGTAAAGTTAATATTATTGTTTACATTTGCAGATGAGCAACTGAGCCTCAGTTTATGACTTGACACATAAATGCAGTCATGTGTCACTTAACACCGGGGCTATGTTCTGAAAAATGCACCATTGGGTGATTCTATCATTTTCTGAACCCCATAGAATGCACTTACACAAACCTAGATGTCATAGGCTACACACTTAGGTTATATGGTAAAGCCTGTCTCTCCTGGGCTACAAACCTACAGCATGTTACTGTACTGGATATTGCAGGCTAGTATAACACAACGGTAAGTATTTGTGTATCTAAACATAGAAAATGTACAGCAAAAATATGGTATTACAATTTCATGGGACCACTGTTATATACACAGTTTATTGTTGACTGAAACATCACTATGTAACAACATCACAGATAAACAGGAATAAGTAATGTCAGGGATCAATTTCTAAGCCCTGTCTTGGTTCTACCAATTACCCTTTCTATCACACAATGTGTCTTTCTTTTGGAGCAACTCAGTGTCATTCATAATGGCTGGGTTGAGGGAATAATTGATAACCAATCTTTAAATATTTATCTTAAACATAAATTAAAATATTAGCAAAGTTGACATGGGGATACAATATAGGTAAGAGAGGATCAGGAAAATAAGAGTTTCTAAAAATGGCACCTTTCCACAATCTAAAAAAGGAAATAGATTGGCACGACGATTGTCAAAATTGTGATGAGGAGTCATAGCAGCAAGTCCAGGGGCCATTAAGAGAAGACTGTGAGAGTAAGTGTCTTTTCATCATTCTCAGATCCTCAGACCCACTCTTTAGCTTGTTCCTGTCTAGCCACTCCTTTCAACTGTAACTGTGCCCCTGGGTTAAATACCTGGAATTGTAAGAGTTTTGTTATTATGGTATGGTAAGTCAGAGCAATGCAGTGAGAACAGGGTAGTGAGTGTAACTCAGTGACATAAGGAAAATTGGTATGGTCGGAGAAGTAGGAGACCTCTCTAAGTTTAATTTCCTTTCATGTCTAACATTCTATGACTGTAACAGTAAAATGTTTCCCAGTAATTATAAAGTTAGAATAGAAATTAGTCCACAGATTTAATTTAAGTCTCAGTCATGTTGCTGAATACTCATTGGATCTAGGCTTTATTTTCCCCATTTGCTTAGCCAGGAATCAGAGACTGGAACAACTTGTCTCATATGAGATGATACACAAACAAAATACATGAAATGACTATCTTGCTGTCTCATATGTTCCTTCTCAAGGAAGAACTTTGGGATGCAACATGGACTTAAGAGCTCAGAGGGGTATGGACAAAAGGTCAGGGGGTTAAGTGAGAACCGTGAATAGAACAAACAATGGGGAAACAACAGCAGCAGCAAAGGTAGCGTTGTTGCATATTTAGGACGTGTAGTGTGTTTTACACACATCACTTCTAGTCTTTCTAGTAGCCTCGAAATGAGGACAATTTTATTTCCATTTTGTAGACGTGAAAGCTGAAGTTCAGACAGACTAGGCAACTTGCTTAAAAAGCCTAAATAGTAATTAGGCAAGCTCTTTTTCAATTAGAAGCAGAGAATGGTTGACTGAGAGTTTCTTGGCCTGAGAGTGAGGCAAACAGTCATCTATTCCTTTCAACCCTTCTAGCAGGTTTTAGCAAAGGCAAAAAAAAAAAAAAGAGAAAACTAAGAATTTTTAAGGGGCTGGAACATTTGAGAAGAAATAACAGACTTTTGATTTGGGGGGATCTTTGACCTCTTAACATTTTAGTCTGTTGAATTAGAAGCTTTGGGGGCTTCTGGGAATATGAGATCCTTGAATACCTTTGTGCTGAGGTGGGCCCTTGCTGGCCAAGTCTTTGGGGCTAAGAATCTTCTGGCAAGGCTTGGTTCTGTAGAGAAGATAGGCCCCAAAGCAAAACAGATTGGAGCATCTGTTTGACCACTTCTGCTCAGGCAGAGAGAGAAGGTGCTGCCCAGTTTACCAAGTAGAATATCTCAGTTGCAGGACGATACTTTTCCTAGGAATAGAACAATTTTTTAATGTGACCCCACCCTTTTACTGTGCCTGTAGAAGCTGAGATGTGACAGGGACTACATGAAGTGAGGAGTTCTAGCAAAAGGTACATTTTTAAAAAAGTAAATATGCATAAGATATCCAGTTATAAAGATTTAGGCTATATTGTTTCATGTACACTTTCTATGGTAAAACCAACATAACGTAATTGTTATATCTCCAGCCATAAGCTGAAATAGTTTAATACTCATTTGGCAAGGTCTATGATATATATTTTTAAATGTGGAATTTTTACCCAATTATAAAAATTATCACAAAAAATGAGAAGACAAGCTACAGACTGGAAGAAAATATTTGCAAACTACAGATCTGAAAAAAGACTATTATCCAAAATATGCAAAAAATAAATCCTCAATAATAAAAAATGAAAAACTTGTTTTAAAAAAGGCAAAACACCCGAACAGATACCTCACCAAAGAAGATGTACAGATGGCAAATAAACATATGAAAAAAAAAATGCTCAAAATAATATATTATTAGGGAACTTAAAATAAAAGCAGCAATGAGTTACTACAGACCTATTAAGATGCCCAAAATTCAGAATACTGACAACATCAAATGTTGGATAGGAGGTGGAGCAATATAAACTTTCATTCATTGCTGGCATGAATGTGAAATGGTACAGCCACTTTGGAAGACAATTCTGCAGTTTCTTACAAAACTAGTCATACTCTGATCACACAATTCAGCAACTGTACTCTTTGGTATTTACCACAAATGAGTTGACAATTTATGTCCATGCAAAAACCTGCGCACAAATGTTTATAGCTACTTTATTCATAATTGCCCAAACTTGGAAGCAACCAAGTTGTCCTTTAGTAGGAGGTGAGTGAATGAATAAACTATGGTACATCCAAGCAATGGAATATTATTCGGCATTAAAAAGATATGAGCTGTCAGACCATGAAAAGATGTGGAGGAAACTTAAATACATATTATTGAGTGAAAAGAAGCCAATCTGAAAAGATGACATGCTGTATTAGTTCAACTATATGGCATTCTGAAAAAGCTAAAACTATGAAGAGATTAAAAAATATCAGTAATTGCCATGGATTAGTGGGGAAGAGAGGGTGAATAGGTGAGTGTTAGGTTGGGTAACACCATCTTAGAGACCCCCACCATTTTGCTGGCTACCCTGGATGAAAAACTCAGACTGTAAAAATATCCTGCCATATGTAGCGTCCTGTCTAACACGTAGCTTAACTGCAAGGTTAACTTACTTAACCACAAGCTCTCAGGCACAAAAATCCCCCCAAGCCCTGTAACTGCCTTAGCCTGTAAGCGGTAATGGGCTTCAGTTTTCTGGAGTCTCCTCTGCAGGGTCTCCGCCTTGAAATAAACCTATAATGCTGCTGAGCCCCTTGTCTGCTGTCTTTCTTTTCCTATCTGTTTATTTCCTTGACCTAACAATGAGCACAGAAGATTTTTAGGGCAGGGAAACTACTCTGTATAATATCATAATGGTGAATACATGTCATTATTCATTTGTCCAAATCCATAGAATGTGTACCACCAAAAGCCACCCCATGTCAACTATGGTCTTTGACTAATAATGCTTTGTCAGTTTAAGCTCATAAGTTGTAACCGTGTTCCGCTCTGGGGCAGAATGTTGGTCGTAGGGGAGACTGTGAGTGTAAGGAAAGGACATATATGGGAACTTTTAGTGCTTTCCCCTCAGTTTTGCTTGTGACCTTAAAGATGCTCTAAAAATAAGTTTATTTAAAAACATAGGCTGGGCATGGTGGCTCACACCTATAATCCCAGCACTTTGGGAGGCCAAGGTGAGAGGATTGCCTGAGCCACGGGTTCGAGTCCAGCCTGGCCAACTTGGTGAGACCTCATCTCTACAGCAAACCCAAAAATGAACCAGACATGGTGGCGCATGCCTGTAGTTTCACCTTGGAAGGCTGAGGTGGAAGGAGCACCTCAGCCCAGCAGGTCGAGGCTGTGGTGACCATGAACATGCTTACTGCACTCCAGCCTGGACAATGGAGTGAGACTCCAACTCAAAAATAAAAATAAAAATAAAAAAACTATGCACAAGAGAACAAACAAAAATCACCCCAAATTCTACCATCCAGTGATAATTACTGCTCACATTAGTATGCATCTTTATTATTCATTCAACAATTATTCATGGAATATTACATATATCAGGGGTTGTTCTAGGTACTGGGGATATAGCAGTGACTCAAACAGACATAAATTTTTACCCTGTGGAGCCTATGTTCCGCCTGGGGTAGGAGGAGGGATCAGAAAATAAAGTAAATAAGTCAATTAAACAGTACTTTAGATGTTAGTAATTGCTGTGAAGGAATACAAGCAAGGGATATAGGGAGAGTATTTAGGAAAGTGATTCTACTTTAAATAGAACATTTCAGGAATATCCTATTTTTGACATTTAAAGAAAGACCTGAAGGAGGTAAGAAAATTAGCCATGAGAATTATTTTGGGGAAGCGTATTTTGGCAGAAGAATCAGCAAGTGAGGACCTTGAGATTTAAGAAACAAGAAGGGGAAAGGGAGGGCCAAACTTTACCTGTACGATGACCACTTGTATACCTAATTCTGAATTGTAACCCATATCTTTAAAATAAAAAAAATAATAAACCTGAAACCGTTTTTATCCTAATGCATACTTTCCTAGCTATGGTCTGGTGAAGTTATCTTTAAAAAATATATAAAATAGACAAGAAGACAAGCATAGCCTAAGTAGAGCGAGAAAGGGAGAGATTGGCAGAAGGTGGTCATAATCATAAGGGTTGGTCAGATCGAAGGGGACATGATAGCCTACTGGGATGATCTGGCTTTTAACTGGAGTGAGACAGGAAGTCACTGAATGGATCTGAGCAGAAGAGTGATGTGTTCAGACTTATGTTGTAATATGGTCACTATAGCTGCTATTTAGAGGATCGGCAATAAAGGGAGAGGTTAAATGAGGAAGATCAGGCTATTTTAACAGCCCAGATGAGCAAAAATGTTGGTTTGGATCAGACTGGTATCAGTGGAGGTGGACAGAAGTGGTCAGATGCTGGACATATTGTGAAAAAAGGACTTACAGGATTTGTCAGTGGATATGTGGGACATATACACTAGTGTAGAGTCAAGGACACCTCCAAGGTTTTTTAGCTTGAGTATCTTGAAACATAGAGTTGGCACTAATTGAGATAAGATAGACTTTGAAAGAAGCAACTTTTTTGGGATCCAGTGACTCAAGAGATTGGTTTGGGATGCGTTAAGTTTGGAACATTTTCTATCCAAGTGGAGATTTGAATAGGTGGACTTAGAATCTAGAAAGAGGTCTGGACTAGAATTGTTCATTGGACTAGAATTGTTAGCTTGGCTTAGATGGGGTTTTTTAAAGCCATAAGGTTGGTTGAGATCACTAAGGATGCTGGTATGGAGGAGATACTGAAGTATTGATTCCTGAACTCTTGAAGACAAAGAGCAGAGGTGTGAGAGGAGTTTCTTAATATGTGTTCTTCATCTATTTACATACTTCATCTATATACATCTCTATATATCTATATACATTATTTACCTATAGTATGGTGTTTATTTTGCTTTGCTTCACTTGGCAATCATATCATGAATATTTTCCCATTTTATTATATATTGTACAATATCTGAGTATTGACCAGAGTATATCATATAACACATGAGCTCAATCCCCTATTGTCAGTCTTTTGAGTCGCTTACAATTCCCATAGTACAACATTTTCAGTGAACAGTCCTATGCATACAGATTAGAATATGTATTCATTTCTTAAGGATACATTTCTGGAAAAGGAACTGTTGGATCATTTCTTGCATTTTGTCAAATTTTTCTCCAGAAAATTTAAAACAAAAAGTTATACAAGAAAATGCTTTTTCTTTACACCTTTTCCAAATGAGGTTCTATCAATATTCGTAGTCTCCAATCTGATAGATGTAAATGACTGAATATAAAATGTCACTACTTCACTTTAGTATGTTTCTGATTAGTAGTGCAGTTGAGCATCTTTCTTATTGCCCATTTGCAGAACATGATTCTTTTTGTTTCTTAGCTATGGTCCAATTATAGGTTAGGATAACCACAGAGCAATTTCTGCTCTTTTTTTCTATTCGTGTAGCCTAGCTTGGAGTTGGCTCTCATTGGTGAAAGTACCAGGATCAGATTCAAAGACTGTCTTCATTTCTGTATCCACAATGAACATGATTGGCTGTGGCCTTAGGGAAGCCACTCTCTGTAAGTTTGCTATTTACTAACCCCACCACCTAAACAGTGTATTAAAGAGTAAGATGAATTCTCTGCTAATGTTTTGCCTCAAATCTAAGTTCATAAGTTCAGGAAGACAAAATCTTTGAGTTAGACCCAGTCAAAAATTAGTACCAATATGTTGCAATTCTTACACTTTTTATTTTCCCCATTTAATAAATTATCGACTGTATTTCCCCATAGTTAACTGCTGAAGTGCATTCCAGAAAAAGTATTTTTACGTATTGGAGAGGCAAACCATATTTGGAACTCGGCAAATAGTTTCAACTATTTTTGTGTTTTTTGTATTTTTTTTTCCTAAATGTTTCAGGCTTTGGCAAAGTTAATGCTATTCTGTGCCAAGCCTCTCCACCTTTATTTTGTAACTCATGTGTATTTAAAACGAAATCTTATCTGCTGGCTTTTATTCCTTTACCCTTAAATTGTCAAATGTACTTTATTAAGACATGTTGAACATTTAAAAGAATTTTGAGACTTTCCCTTTTTTATAGAACTAGGATGTCTCATTTTTTCTTGGCTGTAAATACAACTTGAACCTTAAGGGGATAAAATTCAATCTGAAAATTTTGAAATCATGAGCTAAGAGACTAACCATTTTGGCATTTTCTTTTCCTGGTTATGACTTTTATTTGATTCTCAATTTTTATTAAAAAAGAAGAAAGTAAAGTTTTTTTTAGGAAACATATGCATCAATTACACACAAGTCATAAAGACTAATTCAGAATTAAAAGAATAAAACATCTGATTTTTCAAGAGGCTTCTGAGAGAACTGAAGTGAAATTATATTAATAGCATTTTCAAGGGACCAGTTCCAAAATGCTGGCTGATATTTTTCATCTAGTACTTACTGACTTTCTTGGAATGATCTAGCCTTTGTGATGTGTCCCCAAATAGACCCAATGAATAAGCAAGTTTTCATAAGTTTCATTGATTCAAGTCACCGGTAAGCCTTGCACATTTGAAATCACAGTTTTAACAGTTTTGTTGTTGTTGTTGTTGTTTTGAGTTGGAGTCTCACTCCATCACCCAGGTTGGAGTGCAGTGGCACGCTCATGGCCAGCACAGCCTTGAACCGCTGGGTTCCAGCGATCCTTCCGCCTTCAGCCTTCCAAGTAGCTGGAACGATAGGCATGCGCTACCATGCCCAGCTAATTTTTTGACTGTAGAGATGAGGTCTCGCCAAGTTGCTCAGGCTGGTCTTGAACCCTTGGGCTTAGGCAATCCGCTTGCCTTGGCCTCCCAAAGTGCTGGGATTACAGGTTGAGCCACTGAGCCTGGCAGTTTTAACCACTTAGTTTAATTATGACCTGAGTATTTGACTATAATATTGCTATTTCTTTATAACTTTATGTTTGAAGAGTCAATCTTTAAGTAAGAAATATTTACTTATTTACCAAAAGGAAAAAGGAAGAAATTATCAGAAGGAAAAAAATCATACTACCAGATCAATATTAAAAAAAAAAATCAGAACCTCGTGGTGGTAGTGGAGGGACTTTTTTCACACCTTCTGAACTGGATGACGTAGGCATCATTTAGTTTTCCATCTTTCTCTACATTTATCTTCTTTAACGAGCAAAAACATAATTCTGCTGAAGTGGTAGTTCTAAAGTAACATTTAAAAACTGGTTTTTGTTTCCTTTTTCTATTGCAAAACGGCAGACAATACATAATTAGTAGTCTGCTCCTTTGGTACATATATTTAGCAGTAATCGAAAAAATATTTGTGTGTTGATTTGTTTTAGTGATTAAATATATAGTTGATACTCAAAACAACTCTTAGTATATCACAAAGAGGGAAAATTCCCAGGAGAAGGGAGACATCATAGCCTGGAGGGGTGCAGTGCTAAAAAAAGGAGGCAGAACAAGGCTGCTCCACGGCAATTGTGGAAGTAAAAAGGCTGGAGGTGACCCAGGGACAGCAAGGAGATTGTCCACCTCCAGGAGGAAGCAAGGAGTGTGGTACTTCTGGGTATAGGGACAAGGTGACTGACAATAACCTGGGAAAGAAAGAAACCCTCATTTCCCGAAGACCAACTCTAAGGGTACAGAGTCCAGTGGCACATTCGCCTTTTCCTGTAATCCGACTAACACATGCCCAGAACGTTGTGCCGAGCAAGTTTGTAGCGACTTGAACATGCTTCTACAGACAGTGTAGGCAGGCAGATGCAGAACATAATTGAAAGGAGACAGCAACCACAATATACCAATCTAGTTAATATTCAGAGACATTTAAGGGAACAATAACATAAAACAAGAATAGACAGTTATGAAAAATAACTAGAAGTCTTAGAAAAAACAATAATTGTTGAGAAGAATTGATAGCTGTGCTAGAAAAAAATACGTGCTCATCGTAGAAAGCTGAGACATTACTGAAAGTTATTAAAAAGTTGAAAATGTCACCCATAAATCTACCACTCAGAGATTACAGCAGATAATATTTGCACATATTGTATTCGAGTTGCCAGAGACCAGCTCCAGCCGGGTTCAGGGTACCCCAAAGGTGGAGATGGAGTCGGCGATTGGGGGGAAGAAGAAAGAGAGAGAGAGAGAGAGAGAGAGAGAGAGAGAAAGAAAGAGACTGAACTCCGGTCTAGTGCAGAAGCAATGTGTGTTATTGGGAATTACAACGGGTCTTTTATCCACAAAGTCAGATGTGGGAGGGGCGTCCCCCACTCACCAGAAACCTTAATCCATGAAAACTTAATCAGTGATTGCCTTTAAACCCTTTTCATATGATAATCTTAAAATCCCATAACAAAGGATAATCTAATCTGTGACTGACATATTCTATAAACCTTTTTCATCCTAAGCTGATTGATTTATGCCAAGTTAAACAATTCTATAGAAGCTTAAGTATTTACTTTACAAACGAAAGTGGCCCATCCCAGAATGTTTGGAATGTGGCCCAGTCCAAAGTTCACAGTGGGCTACCTGCAAGTAACCCAGCCGCATTCTTTCAACAAAATGGCTGTCTTCTAAAACTATGTTCTACAATTTACACCTTCAATAAATCCTAAGATCATAACCCAGAAGCCTGTAACCAATACTAAGGCTCTTAGATGTGACCCGAGTTTGAATTATAAGTTGTGTGAAAGCCAAAACTGCAGTTTGTGGAGGAATGGGAGCAATGAGCTTCTAAAGTTAGCTTGTGTTTGTCCTGATCTCAGGGTTTTTATGTTTTGAGCTCACAGGAGCTTAATCTGGTTAGTGCTGAGTAGAAAAGGGGAGGAAATGGGGTCAATAGCTCCCGAACGCATCCTAGTGGTCTCAGGGTCAACAGCCCTTCCTGATCCCTAATGCTCAGTGGGCCTCCGTGGCCGGCTCCCAACATCAATGTGATACCACCTGCTTTGTTTTTTTTGCTGAGGATTGTTCTGGCTATTCTTGGTCGTTTGTGTTTCCATATGAATTCCTGTGTTGTTTTTTCTAGGTCTGAGAAGAATGTTGCTGGTAATTTGATGGGTATTGCATTGAATTTGTAGATTGCCTTAGGTAAGATGGACATCTTCACAATGTTGATTCTTCCACACCACGAGCATGGGATATTTTTCCACTTGTTTGTGTCATCTTTGATTTCTTTGAGCAGTGTTTTGTAGTTTTTATTGTAAAGGTCTTTCACGTCTCTGGTTAGGAAGATGCCAAAGTATTTCATTTTTTTTTTTTTTTTGTGGCTACTGTGAATTGAATTGTGGTTTTTATTTGGGTTTCTGTTTGTTTATTATTGGTGTAAAGAAATGTGATTGTCTTTTGCACATTTATTTTATATCCTGAGACTTGCCAAAG
>NW_007258876.1:9095-20331 GCF_000164805.1 Carlito syrichta | reverse complement strand
AATGAGCTTCTAAAGTTAGCTTGTGTTCGTCCTGATCTCAGAGTTTCTATGTTTTGAGCTCACAGGAGCTTAATCTGGTTAGAAATGGGGTCAATAGCTCCCGAACGCATCCTAGTGGTCTCGGGATCAATGGCCCTTCCTGATCCCTAATGCTCAGTGGGCCTCTGTGGTCAGCTCCCAACATCGAGTCTTTTCTTTTTCACAGTCTTACATAATTTTGGTCATACTATATATTATATTTCTACCTGCCTTTTTTCCCCAGGACAATTTAGAAAAAAAGACCACTTAAGGTACTACTAGAAATCTTTTTTTTTTTTTTAAACTATTTTATATATTTTATGCACTGACTTTTTAATCATAGAACTTCTTGGAATACTTTATTTTAATGTCTTTAATGAAAAATTCAAACATAGGGCTTGTGCTTAGTTCTTTAACATTCTGGTGACTTTTATGTTGCCTTCTTTTCCCATCAGGTTTGGTAAGGATGCACACACTCCTCGCTTTCTCCTTAAGTGTAAAGTGTTACTGTCTTGCTTAATATTTATGACTCTTATAATTACTCTTAAAGAGATCCACTATTACTAGAAATTTCAGCTTGTGGGTTAATAATCCTGCATTTAATGAGCTCAAGGTAATTATACTTTGAAGTCCAAGACTTTCTTTCAAAAATTGTAAATTGAGGGTTTTTTTTTATAACTATGCAATTTTAATTTCATGTTGAAGAGCAATGAAAATTTGCACATTATAGCACAACTGTAATTTTAGAGGAAAAAATCAGTAATAGACTAGGTAATTTTAATTCAGGTCACTTCTACAAAGGATAGTCAAAATATACTGAGAAAAAATTTCTTCAGAAGCTGGAGAATTAATCTATTACTCACTTGAAAAAACAGCATACAGATAGGAAGACCTATGGAGTAAGATGGTTTTCTGCTATGAAAATGGGTTTGTTAAAACCAAGTCTTGCTAGTGTCAAATGGAAGATAGATATTTCATTTGCTAGTTTTCTCCTAAACCATTAATGTAGCCATATTGCTATGACTAGAATCATAGACATTTTAGGTCTTACAGAGGACACATTCTGCTTCCTTACCCAAATTAAGCTGATTCCCTGCTGCCAGCTGACCTACCTTATGAGGTGTCTCTACTTAGGTTTTCCTGAATCTCAAGACCTAGTGGGAAAGGAAATTAGTACAACTTGTGTAGAAATCAGTATGGAGATTTCTCAAAGACCTAAATGCAGATCTACCATTTGATCCAGCAATTTCACAACTTGGTATCTACCCAAAGGAAAAGAGGTCATTGCACAAAGAAGAAACCGTCACCTGATGTTTATTGCAGCACAATTCATAATTGCAGAGATGTGGAATCAAACTAAATGCCCATCAACTGATCAATGAATAAGGACAATTACACACACACACACACACACACACACCACGGAATACTATTCATCCATAAAAAAAGAATGATATGGTGTCTTTTGCAGCAGCTTGGATGGAATTGGAGAACATTATCCTATACAAAATAATGCAGGAATGGAAAACCAAATACCACATGTTCTCACATATAAGTAGGTCTGCAAAGGCATAGAGAACTCTACAATGGACATTGGAATCTCTAGGGGAGGGTGGATCAAAGGGGGTGAGGGATGAAAAATCACTTATCGGATACAATGTGCATTAGTGGATGTGATGAGTACACTTAAAGCTCAGACTTCTTCACCACTATATAATGCATCTATATAACCCAAACCATTTGCAACCCTAAAGCTATTAAAATTAAAAAAATAAAAGACTTAGTGGCAGGTAAAGTTTCTAGTTATGTAAAATCATGATAATCCTTCCGGGACAATTTCATTTTTCAATTTGGTTTATTTTGAGGGCAAGGCAGTTGACTGTCTCCATGCTTCCCACCCCAAGTGTTGAAGCACCTGACCTTGGAATGAATGGAATGCTGGAGTGAAGGGGCATTGGAACAAACTCAACATACCTGGCATGATACTGTCTGGTAGTGTTACATCCTATTAGATAGACAATTATAAACCACTCAAGGAAGGGACTGCTGCCATGGTGTCTTACAAGTAATATGGGGGATAAGAGCAAGCTTGTGAAGGCAGGCACCAAGTGTTACATTTGTGGCTATAAAATTTCATTGTGTGACCTTGGATAGATTAGCTGACTTTTTCAAGCCTGAGCTTTTAATCTCTGTAAGATGGAAATAGTAATGACACATTCCCTACATAGTTTTGATTAAATAAATAATATAATCTTTGTTAAGTTTTTAGCATTGTGGCTCTATGTATCTGATAGAAAGTTGTTCTTACTATTGGTGGGAGTATAAACTAGTACAACCTCCGTGGAAAACAGTTTGGCGATTCCTCAAAGATCTAAACATTGACCTTCCATATGACCCAGCAATCCTCCTTCCAGGAATTTGCCCAGAGGAACTCAAATCATTCTATGAAAAAGATACCTGCACAGGCATGTTTATTGCAGCATTATTCACAATAGCAAAATCACAGATCCAACCATGCTGCCCATTGAAAGTGGAATGGATAAAAAAAATGTGGGAGATGGGGCAAGATGGCAACGGAACAGAGTGTGAGGTATCTGCAAAAGTGAGTGTCTATAAAGACTGTCTGCATGAGTGGATGTGTGCCAGTGGGTGAGTGAAAGTTCGTCTAAGGGAAGACTTGTGTCCGAGCACCCAGGGCTCTCCTCTGGAGGTGATTGCAACCCACTGAAATTGGAGTCCCTGCTGTGCAGGATCGTTTATCATTCCTGGGGTCTGTTGGGAGGGGGCAGCAGAGAACACCTGACATGTGGCCCATACCATTGCCTGTGGCAGCAGACCTGGCACTAGCAGCAGGAACAATAGAGAAGGTGTGGCAAGGAAATCTGGAACTGAGCCCTGCCACCCGTGAGGAGACTCTGATCGCTGCCATTTTCTCTGTCCTGGGGGTACTGGGCAGAGACCTGCATTGCCCCCCCCAGCTCTGACTATCCTCCAACCTGAGACCCAGAGGCTATCTCTGCACCCCTCTGGGATCAACCATTGGACTCAGAGAGACGCTCCTCCCTCATGCTGGAACAAGCACAGGCATGTCTAATCTGAGTGGGAGACATGACAGCAGTAGAAGCAGCAGACAGGTAGAGTGAGTCCAGATCTGATTTATCCTCCTCCCATAACAGTCTGTGGGGCATCTGACCCGTGCTGAGAGCAACCCTATCAGCCTGTGCTGAGAGCAGAGGAGATAGGCTGGAGACCAGAGCTGCTCCCTATTGAGGTGGCAGCCAAAAGTGGTGACAGTCAAAAGTAGCAGCAGCCAAAAGCAGTAGCAGTACTTGGGAAAGGATTCTGATGTTCCAGAAATGGCCACGGAGCAAGCTCTTTTTTCCCCCTCTTTCTGTTTTTGTTTACGTTTTAATACTTGCTTTGTTTTCATTATTTTATTGTTGTTTTTAGATTTTCTATTTGTGTATGGGTATTTCTGATAGCAAGTACATCAACAGGGTTTTTTGTTTGTACTTTTTTTTCTATCTTTGTTTATTTGTTAGTTGGTGTGCCTGTCTATTTTCCCTCTTCTTCTTCTCTCTGTTCACCTTCCTTTCTTCTCCCTCCATCCTTTTTCTATTCTTTTCCTTTTTCTTATCTCATTTTGCTTTCAGGGGCAAACATACATCCACTGCACGGACAGATTGTAAGGCAGTGGAAAGTGGGTTCCTGGAGACTCACACAACTGTCAGCAGATCATGGGATCTGCAGATAGCTCCTGAACCATAGCTCCCCCCTTAATCAAATATCAAAACTGCAAAAAGCACAGTCTCCCAACCCTAGTCTGGCTTCAAAATTGAACAAATCTAGAAGATCTACATAAGGAAGAATAGGGGATTGAGCAAACAGAAGTAAAGCTATCCCCTCTATCACTGTACAATGGGGGGGGGGAGGGGAGGAGGAGGAAAACCTTCACAAATGAAGAAGAGTCAACAGAAGAATACAGGTCTCATACACCCCTGAGAAGATAGCAACTAAGAATACAGACTTCAGAACTCAAACAGTGAAGAGTCCTAGAATGACTGGTTTCAAACCACAAACCTAGATATCAAGACATTAATAGAAAGAATAAATAGAAATGAGGAGACAAGAGTAAAGAATAATGGAGTTGAAAACAGAGATGATGATAATAAATAATACAGTGAATGAAATAAATAACAAACTGATAAGCATGGAAAACAGAATTAACCAAGCAGAATAAAGAACCTCAGAGCTTGAGGACCAAAATATGGAACTAACCCAAACTATTAAAAACATAGAAAACAAGATTAAAATGACAGAACAAAGCCTCCAAAAGATGAATGATTATATCAAGAGACTGAACCTAAGATTAAATGGAATCTCTGAGACAGATAGGGAGACAGAGACCACCATGGAACAAACATTCCATGAAATTATCCAAGAAAACTTCTGTCATCTCACCAGAGACATGACCATTCAAACAGAGGAGATTCAGAGAACTCCTGTAAGACAACATATGAGAAGACCAACTTTTAGACACATAGAAATTTGCTTACACAAAGTAGGTTCAAAAGAAACACTCCTGAAGGCAGCAAAGGAGAAAGGTCAGACTGTCTACTGGGAAAGACCAATGAGAATAGCAGCAGATTTATCTACAGAAACACTTCAGGCTAGGAGAGATTGGAGCTCAATATTCAAAGTTCTCAAAGATAAACAATTTCAACCAAGAATTACCTACCCAGCTAAGCTAAGTTTCATCAATGGTGGAGAATTAAAATCCTTTCCAGACATTCAACCCCAAAGAGTTTATGCTGCCTCCAGACCAACTCTACAAAAAACACTTAAGAAAGTATTAAACACAGAAGAAAGAAAAACAACAACAAAGCCCTTCCCAAAAAAGCAGGAAAAAGATAAAAAAAATACATAAATTAACCCCCAAATCAAAAGAAAGCCAACAAACAAACAAAACAACAACAATAACAAACTAAATAAGAACCTCATGACAGGCATAAACTCACACATCTCAATAATTAGCCTGAATGTGAATGGACTAAAAGCACCACTGAAAAGACATAAAATTGCAAATTGAATAAAAAATCATGATGCAACAGTATACTATCTCCAGGAGACGCATCTCACAAGAAAGGACACTTACAGACTCAAAGTAAGAGGATGGAAAACAAATTTTCAGGTGAACAGAACACAAAAGAAAGCAGGAACTGCAATCTTAATATCAAAGTACCCTTTAAGCTATCAAAAATTTAAAAAGATACAGAAGATTACTACATAATGATAAAAGGTTCAATCCATCAACAAGAAATATACATCCTAAGCGTAAATGTACCTAATATTAGAACACCAACTTTCAAAAAGCAGCTTTTAGGAAAACTAAAAAAAAGATATTGACTCTAATCCTATCATAGTTGGGGACTTAAATATCTCACTAAAACCCTAGACAGATTATTGAGACAAAAAGTCAATAAGGAGATCCAGGATCTCAACTTGATGCTTGACTAAAATGGACTTAATTGATACTTACAGAACACACCACCCAACAACCATGGAATATGCATTCTACTCATCACTACATAGAATATACTCTAAGATTGATCACATCCTTGGCCATAAATCAAGCATAAACAAATTTCATAAGACTGAAATACTGCCATGCACTTTCTTAGACCACAGTGGAATAAAATTAAATATCAACACCAACAAAGTTCCCCAAAACCCACAAAGACATGGACACAACACAGTATGATGTTGAACAATTCCTGGGCCAATGTGGAAATCAAAACAGAAATGAAAAAAATTCCTGAAAACAAATGAAAACACAGAGACATCTTACCAAAATCGCTGAGATGCCATGAAGACTGTACTAAGAGGGAAATTCATATCTCCATGAACATACATGTAGAAAATGGAAAGGTCACAAGTTAGTAGCCTAATAAATCACCTAAGGAAGCTGGAAAAGCAAGACCACCAAAACCCTAACTTCAGCAGAAGAATCCAGATCACCAAAATAAAAGCCCAGTCGGGACATAGAAGGCAAAAATATAATACAAAAAAATCAATGAAACAAAAAACTGGCTCTTTGAAAGGATAAACAAGATTGATGGACCCCTAGCTAGACTGACCAAGAAAAAGAGAAAAAGTCCAAATAAACACAATCAGAAATGCAAAAGATTCAGTTATAATTGACCTCTAAGAAATGCAAAAGATTATCAGAGATTACTATGTACACTTGTATGGAAACAAACTTGAAAACCTAAATGAAATGGAGGACTTTCTGACCTCACACAACCACCCAAGGTTGAAACATGAAGAAATTAAGATCCTAAATAGACCAATAACAATCCAGAAAATTGATTTTGTCATAAGAAAACTACCTAGGAAAAAAAAGCCCTGGACCTGATGGCTTTCCAGCAGAATTCTACAAAATATACAAGGAGGAGTTGATATCAATCCTATTGAAAATATTCCAGGCAATCGAGAAAGATAGAACTCTCCCCAAATAATTTTATGAAGCTAATATCACACTGAAACCCAAACCGGGTAAAGATCCAACAGAGAAAGAGAACTACAGGTCAGTATCTTTTATGAACATAGATGCTAAAATTCTCAACAAGATTCTAGCAAATTGGATCCAATAACACAACTCAGAAAACATCCACCATGACCAAGTAGGCTTCATCCCTGGGATACAGGACTGGTTCAACATCTGCAAGACCATAAACATAATTAAATATACCAGCAGATGTAAAAACAAGAACCACATGATTATATCATTAGATATAGAAAAAGCTTTTGATCAAATCCAGCATCCCTTCTTGATTAAAACTATCAGACACCTAGGAATAGATGGAACATACCTCAAAATAGTAAGAGACATCTATGAGAAACCCACAGCTAACATATTACTAAACAGACAGAAATTGGAAGCATTTCCCCTGAAAACTGGAACAAGAAAAGGCTGCCCACTCTTATCCCTCCTGTTCAACCTAGTGTTGCAAGTCCTAGCTAGAGTAATCAGACAAGAGAAGGAAATCAGGGGTATCCAAATAGGTAAAGAGGAAGTTAAGTTATTCCTCTTTGCAGACAGCATGATTTTGTACTGTGAAGACCCAGGAAAATCTGTCAAAAACTTCCTTACCCTGGTAAAGGACTTTGTCAAGTTTTCAGGGTATAAAATAAACGTGCAAAAGACAGTCACATTTCTATACATCAACAATAAACAAACAGAAACCCAAATTAAAAGCACAATCCTATTCACAATACCTACACACACACATACACAAAAGAAATACCTTGGTATCTTCCTAACCAGAGAAGTCAAAGACCTTTACAATGAAAATTACAAAACACTGCTCAGAGAAATCAAAGATGACACAAATGGAAAAATATCCCATGCTCTTGGTTTGAATAAATCAGCATTAAGATGTCCATCCTACCCAAGGCAATATACAGATTTAACACAATACCCATTAAATTACCAGCATCATTCTTCTCAGACCTGAAAATGACAATACAGAAATGCATATGTGAACATAAATGACCATGAATAGCCAAAACAATCTTCAGCAAAAGAAACCAAGGGGGTGGTATCACACTTCCAGACTTTAAACTTTATTATAAGACTACAATAATCAAAACAGCCTGATACTAGTGCAAGAACAGGCATATAAACCAATAGAACAGGATAGAGATTACAGAAGCAAAGCCTCCATTTCTAAACCAACTCATCTTTGACAAAACCTCCACCAATAACCACTGGGGAGAGGAGAACCTAATCAGCAAATTGTGCTGGAAAAACTGGCTGACCATATGCAGTAGATTAAAACAAGATCCTTACCTATCACCATACACAAAAATCAACTCTAAATTGTTCAAAGACCTAAATGTAAAACCTCAAACTATAAGAATTTTCGAAATGCAAGAGATACCCTTATGGAAACTGGAATTGGAAACTAATTGATCATCAAAAACCCAGATGCCCATGCTATAAGAAATAACATTGACAAGTGGGACCTCATCAAACTGAAAAGCTTCTTCAAAGCAAAAGAAACCATCAAGAGTTTGGGGAGACAGCCTACAGAATGGAAAAAAAAAGATTTGCCAACTGTATATCTGACAAAGGAATTACAAGAAACTAACATCCAGGATCTACAAGGAACTAAAACATGTTGAAAAGAAAAAAAATCTTATTACAAACTGGGCAAGAGATACGAATAGACACTTCTCAAAAGAAGATATACAAGCAGTCGACAGATACATGAAAAAATGCTCAGCCTCACTAGTCATCAAAGAAATGCAAATTAAAACCACATTGAGATACTGCTTAACTCTGTCAGGATGGCCATCATCAATTACTCAAAAAATAACAGATGCTGTTCTAAAAATATTCTAAAAATCGACCTTCCAAGTGACCCCGCTATCCCCTTTCTGGGAATATGTCCAGAGGAATTCAAATCACTCTATGAAAAATATACCTGCACACACATGTTTAATGCAGTCTTACAATAGCAAAAACATGGAACCAACTATGCTGCCATAGAAAGAGGACTGGATAAAAAAAATGTGGTACATATACACGATGGAATATTATGCAGCCATAGAGAAGGACAAAAGTATGGAATTTGCAGCAACCTGAATGGACTTAGAGTCTATAATACTGAGTGATCTATCACAGAAACAAAGAACTGAGTACCACGCATTTTCACTCATAAGTGGACCTTGGACAATTATCATAATTCTACAAGAAAGGGACTGGCAGTCGTGGGAAACTGCCAGGGGAGAAGGGAGACACGCCTCATCCATAAGGATACCTGCATAATGACCATTTATATACCTGATCCTGAATTGTACTCCACATTTTTAAAATAAAAAAAATGGCTCATATACATGATTGAATATTACATAGCCATAAAGAAGGACAAAATTATGAACTTCATAGCAACTTGAGCAGACTTAGAGTTTATAATACTGAGTGATCGATCACAGAAACAAAGAACTGAGTACCACATGTTCTCACTCATAAGCGGAACTTGGACAATTTTCATAATACTATAAGAAAGAGATTGGCAGTATGGGAAACCACCAAAGGATGGAGGGGGGCACACTTCATCAATAAGGGTACTTGATCTCAAACCAGGTGAAGTGGGGACCAAAGGAGGTTTGTATACCAAACCCTGAATTGTACCCCACATCTTTAAACTAAATTTTTTTAAAAAGTTCTTTAATAATACTGACTCTGCTCGAAAATACTTGACATGTTGAAAACTATATCTTCAAAAGTCTTATGCTCCTCAAGGTTGAACGTATGCCAAAAGAATAAGCAGTTATCTTTTGGGTAGATACTATTAGCACATTTTCCATACGCGAATATTGGAAAGATTATTTGGCACATAAGAAAGGTTTGGGGAATCCATTTTAAACCAGCTAGGCAACTGAAGGCATTCTACTAATGCCTACAATGCAAGCTTGGATGAAGATCAGTTTCACAGTAAATAGACCCTGTTTTTGCTATAGAAAGCAGCTTATCTCTCTAGACAGTTTGCCAAATAGACATTACTTTTTGAGGTCAAATTCTGAAAGACATACCACATTTTGCTATCTTCTCCTGAAAACATGCTTCATTTCCTTGAGCAACCTTATTATCAATTCATGGATTATTTACCTTTCTGGAGAGTTTTTCTTGGGAGAAGATATTTATTTTACAAAGAAATTAAGTAGAGAAAAAAAAATTTCACTTAGGCAATGCTGAATTTATAAATTGGTCTTTTGATTAAAATTAATCTCTTAACCTACTTGTTATATTTATGAGACCTACAACAAGATGCCTATAACTTTGTAACTTTCTTCAGCAATGAAGGCTAAAGAAACAAAAATCAAAAGCAAAATTGACACGATTTCCTGATCTCTCTTATGTGTTTATACCATGAATCACATTGGATAAGGCTGTCACACATATATTTAAAATGGTAGCCTCTTGAATTAACACTTGCAAGAGGAATATCTTTAAAGCTTGAATTAATAATGAAAAATTTGCCAGTTCATGGCCTTCTGTTCTAGTTGTTCCTATGTTAATTAGATCATTAAAAAAAAATTTTCATAGGATGCAAGGGAAAACACAAACATGCAGGTTTGTGCAAATGTTAATTAGGCATATAGAAAAAACACATCAGCATTTTAAAAAGGAAAATGTACTTCATAAACAAACATACGATTTTTTTTAAAAGCTTGCTCATATTGACCCACTAAGCAATGTCAAGAGAAAGTCAAAACTGAAACCACTAGAAAACTGGGTCTGTGCCACTAGGAAATTGGTTCATCCCAAAGTGTCAAGCAAGCAACTACGAGCAAAAGATGTACTTCAAATGAGATTACACCACAATAATAATAATCATGACTTGTTTTTATTATAATGTAACCTGAATTTCTCCAGACCTCACCAGCCTGTGGATATAAATGAGGTCACCTTATTTATTAGTCATTATTTAAATTACTCTGGCTCATTGCCTCCACCTGTACAGTAGAGTTCTCTGAAAAGTCTTCTTCAGTTATTTCTGCCAGTCTCTAGATGTGCTTATCAACAACAAGCTTGTCCTTGCTATATCCTGCTGCTACTCTGCTACTAATGATTCTCTAAGGACCACAGTCTCCTCCACTGTCATTGTCTGCTACTGCCTCCTGGGCACTACTGTGAGTGCCTTCACTGCTCTACCAGTTTCCATTACTGGGGCACTGAGCCAGTGCAGTGCTCAAGATCCATGCAATTCAATGCCAAAGTGTAGGGAGAAGAATGACTCTTTCCCCCATTGGTTTGTTCTGTGTAAGTAGGGGTCCACGGTGATCTTGATATGGAATAGCTCTTCCATGGAACTTTACTGTTCTATGTGGGAGAGACAGGAGTCTGATGTAACCTGAATTTCTCCAGACCTCACCAGCCTGTGGATATAAATGAGGCAGGGACAGGAGATGGACCCAATTAACAGATCTTAAAAGATTGCGAATTCCTTCTAAGTCAAGTTATCAGGCATTTTGGTCCTCGTGTGTATTGAACTTCAAACAAGTTCACTAAACTATTTTGTCTAGCCATGATCATAATCATCATCATAGAAAGTACATTGAGGGAGACGGGGCAAGATGGCGATGGCATAGGTGAACTGGTGAGATTCTCTGAACGTGAGTTCCCAAAAAGGCTATCACTTCGCTACCC
>NW_007258876.1:5025-9075 GCF_000164805.1 Carlito syrichta | reverse complement strand
CCCCCCTTCTCTTTCTCTTTATTTCTCCAAAATAATTACTGATGCTGCCACACCTCCCGGGGACTCCCTAAATCTCTCTGCAGGGGCTGGCCCCCAACAACTAGCACCCAATGTGGGGACCCTGGAAAGGTAAGTCTTTTTCTCATTTCCAGGGCTAGGATCTTACCCAGGGTGCTACAGACCCCTCTGTAGAGACAGGCAGAGCAAGGATGGGTAAGCAAAGTGTTTGTGAAGCCAGAGCCATGATCTAATCATGGGCCAGAGTGAATCTAAGGAACGTAAAAAGTTCATCAGTATCTTAATGAATACTCTTTCTAAGCTTGGAGCTAAAGTTTCTTCTTCTAATCTAGCTCTTTTTCTACATTTTTGTGCAGGAACAATGTTAGTTAAAGATGCTTTAAATTCACAGCATAATTATAAGAAATTTCATTCCAAAAAGACCACTAACAATGATAATTACGAGGGAACTTTCCTTTTCGCCCCTCCTTTGGCACCTCCTTTACATGATGACAAGTTATCTTCACAAAATAAGTGTGAGTTGGAGGAAGCAGTATATAAATAATATAAGTAATATATAGAAAGCAATAAAAACATATATAAGTAATATAAGTAAATGTATATAAGTAATTAGCAAAAGAATATCTAATTACAGTCTTGCTTTAACTATGGTCAAGTTGGACACATTAACAGATTTTCCAGTGAAGCAAGGTATGGCTGGCTTACATGGTATACCATCACCACTTACTGGGGCTACTCAACCAAAAACCTTGTGTCCCAAGTGCCAAAAAGACTTTCGTTGGGCAAGAGAATGCCTATATAAATTTTACCAAAATGGCACTCCTTTAATTCCACAACAAGTTATCCTGGGTCAGAAAAAGTTCCAGAGAGGCCAACCTCAGTCACAGCTGACAATAGTGGTGCAACTTCCACCATGAACCTGTTTGTTCCTTCTGCTCCATCGCAGAACTCATCTGAGCCACCCCAGGGAGTACAGGACTGGACTTGTGTTCCTCCACCACCACAATATTAACTCCAGGCGTTCTGGTAACCCCAATTCCTATGGGAGTAAAGGGTTCTCTTCTGTAAGGAATAGTGGGCATTATATTAGGTAGAAGTTCCTTGTCTTTACAAGAATTTCCATTATTTATGGAGTGTGGATTCGGATTACACAGGAGAGATCTAGATGCTTGTTGCTCCCCCTACTAAAACAGTGCAGATAATAGCCCGGTTGCTGCACTTGCCTTATCACAAAGCAGGTAAAACTTTAACTAACCTGCCTAGAGGTGACTCTGGATTTGACTCTAGCGACGTTGCTTTTTGAGTTCAGGAGGTTACTAATTCTAGATCTCTAAAAGATTTATTTATTACAGGAGTTAAAATTACAGGCTTGTTAGACACAGGAGCCAATGTTTCTAGTATTGCCGGAAAGGATTGACCTGTCTCATGGCCAACTCACTTATATTACTTACACATTACTTATATACTTTTGCTTGTATTACTTACATTACTCATATTACTTATATATTTTTGCTTATTATTGCTTGAGTTTCCTGTATTCCTATAAGGAAATAAAAAGTGTAGCTAAGTCCAGGCTTTATCATTATCAACTTTTAAAGGAAATCCTTAGAAGCTCAAGTCCTTCAGGACGTACAGGCATTGGTTTAGTACCCTCAGTAGCCAAAGTTCACAAATTTTAAAGGACAGATAGTAAGACTTCAGGAACCTTTTGCCTGTATGTCATTCCATCTATCCCCTTTCCATTATGGGGAAGAGATATTCTTTCACAAATGGGCATGCTTTTGTATAGCCCCAATGATAAAGTCTCAGCACAAATGCTGTAGATGGGTTATGACCCCTTTAAGCGACTTGGTAAAGACAGGCAAGGAATACAGGAGCCTGTCCAAATAACTACGAAAACTAGCAGAATAGGTATTGGTTATTCTAATTTATCTTCGGGGCCATTGTTTTCAAGACTGATTACCTGGAGAGACGACAATCCGGTTTGGGTGGAACAATGGCCCATGCCCTCAGAAAAGCTAAGGCAGTCAAAAAAGTAGTTTAGCAACAATTAGAGGCTGGTCATATAGAACCTTCTACTAGCCCCTCTGAATGGCAACCGCTAGCCCTTGAAACACTCCTATTTTTGTAATTAAGCAAAAATCTGTGAAATGGAGACTTTTTCAGGATTTAAAAGCTATTAATGCTACTATGGAAGTCATGGGAGCGTTGCAGCCTGGATTGCTATACCTGTTAACTTTAATATTATAGTTATTGATTTACAGAATTGTTTCTTTACTATACCTTTAAGCCCAGAGGATCGTAAACAATTTACATTCAGTTTACTGAGAATTTTAAAACTTTTGTTCCAGCTCCGGAGAAGTCAACTCTTGAGAACTGAGACCTAACGTGCTAGGGCAAATGGATGTCACTCACTTTCCCAGTTTTAGAAAATTGTCTTATTTGCATGTGACTGTTAATACATTTTCTCATGTTATTTTAACTTCAGCAAAAACTGGAGAAGCCTACGAGGACGTGGCACAACATTTATTCTTTTGCTTTTCACAACTAGGTATGCCAAAGCAACTGAAAACCAACAACTGTCCTGCATATACATCTAAATCTTTCCAACAATTTTGCTCCCAATTTAATATTTCTCATTCCACAGAAATTCCCTACAATCTACAAGGTCAAGTCATAGTTGAAAGAGCTCACCAAACTTTAAAAAATCAATTAAGGAGACGGGGTAAGATGGCGACGGCATAGGTGAACTGGTGAGATTCTCTGAACGTGAGTTCCCAAAAAGGCTATCACTTCGCTACCCCCATCCCCCAGCCCACCACCAACCGCGATGGGGGCAGGCCCGGGAACTTCAGTCCCACTCAAGGCCAGATATTGCGCCCCCGCCCCACTGCTGCCGTTCTACTCGTGTGTGGAAGTCTCCGGTCCCAGCCCCCTCCAGATCCCTCCCCGGCTGCATTGTCTCCAGCCTGGGCACCCGGCATCAAGCCGCCGGTCACACAGGGAGGCTCTGGGAACCCGCCCCTCAGAGACGCTGGTTCCATTTCTGGCTGAAGTCCTCTGTTGGGTCCCAGTGCCACTCTCGCTGTCTAGAGCCTGCCCTTTGGAACTTTGGAGCTCTGGAACTCCGGGTCCACCCTGGCTGAGGCACTCAGCGTGAGACCCCAAATCAGAGGACCCAGACAAGCGAGAAAAACAGATCTGCTTAAACTGCCTTGCCATTCTCCAGGAAGAGACTTCCATTGCCCTGCCCACCTAGCAACAAACTTTACCTCATTTCCTAAGGCCAGGTATTGCAGCGTGCGGGGAAGTTTTGGGTCCCTGCTCCCTCCAGCTCTCTCCCCGGCCCGGCACCCGGCACCGCAGGTCGCACAGGGAGGCTCTGAGCGCCCGCCCCTCAGAGACACCGGTTCCATTACTGGCTGAATACTCTGTAGGGACCCAGTGCCACTCTCGTCATTTACAGCCTGCCTTTTGGAACTTTGGAGCTCTGGAACTCCGGGTCCACCCTGGCTGAGGCACACAGCGTGAGACCCCAACCCAGAGGACCCAGACAAGCGGAGAAAAACAGACCTGCTTAAACTGCCTTGCCATTCTCCAGGCAGACTTCCATTGCCCCGCCCACCTAGCAACAAACTTTACCTCAGCTTTTAAGGCAACAGTGTGAAACAGGAGACAAAGCCCCACCCCTATGCTGCAACGAAAAACAAAAGGCAGAGGCTGGAATCGGAGATCACAGAAGTGACTCTAGTTTGATGGCTTATTTTGACCTATGATTTTATCATTGAAACTGTTGGTCTAGATTACGTTTGGTGTTTACCTTCTGACTTATACTGTTTCTTGATTTTTTTGGCCTGTCTCTGTTTAGCTATCAGTATTCTTTAGGGAATCTTTCTTACCTGTCTTTTTTCACTTCTTCCCAGCCCTGTGTCTCTCTCTCACCTGATAGTTGGTATGTATATCTGTTTTCCCTCTTGCACTTCTCCCTTTCGCTTATTTTGACTTATGATTTTATCATTGTAACTGTTAGTG
>NW_007258876.1:0-4627 GCF_000164805.1 Carlito syrichta | reverse complement strand
ATTTTCCTCTTCTATATGCCCCCTTTTTTAAATCTAGGGACCAAGACTGCAAACTGCTGAATAGACAGACTGTAAAGCAGAGGGAAAAGTGAACAAAACCAGAAGACCCTCATAAGGAAGACAGGTCATTGCAGAAGAGAAATAAAAGCAACCCCACCTTCCCTCAAAAACAGAATTGAAGAGGGGGAGGGAAAGGGGTAAAGGGAGAAAAATCTACAGAAATGAAGAAAAACCAAAAGAAGAGTATGGGTCTCTCCCAGACGCCTGGGAGAGCAGACACTGAGAAAATTGACTTTGGAATACAAACAATGAAAAGTCCCCAGAATGAAGGGTCTCAAAATGCAAATGTAGATATCAAAACAATAATGGAGAGATTAAAAAGAATTGAGGAGACACAAGAAGAAACTAGGAAGGAGCTGATATCTGAGATACAGTAATAAAGAATACTGTGAATGAAATAAATAACAAATTGATAAGCATGGAAAGCAGAATTACCCAAGCAGAAGAAAGAATCTCAGAGCTTGAGGACCAAAATATAGAAATAACCCAAACTCTTAAAAACACAGAAAATAAGCTAAAAAAGACAGAACAAAACCTTCAAGAGATGAGTGACTACCTCAAGAGGCCTAACCTAAGAATAATCGGACGCCCTGAGGCAGAAAAAGAAACAGAGACCACATTGGAACAAACTTTCCACGAGATCATTGAAGAAAATGTCCCTCATCTAATCAGTGATACAAAAATTCAAACACAAGAGATTCAGAGAACCCCCGTAAGACAACAAATGAGAAGACCAACTCCTAGACACATAATAATTCGCCTAAATAAAGTAGGCACAAAAGAAAAAATCCTAAAGGCAGCAAGAGAAAAAGGCCAGATCACCCACCATGGAAGACCAATCAGAATAGCAGCAGATTTATCTACAGAAACCCTGCAGGCTAGGAGAGCTTGGAGCCCTATCTTCAAAGTCCTAAAGGATAAACAATTTCAACCAAGAATAACCTACCCAGCCAAGCTAAGCTTCATCAGTGAGGGAGAATTAAAATCTTTCCCAGATATCCAATCCCTAAGAACTTATGCAGCCACAAAACCATCTCTACATGAAACACTTAAGAAAGTACTAAACACAGAAGAAAAGGAAAAAAGAACAACGTTCTTCACAAGAGTACAGGGAAAAGAATAAAATATACACGAACCAACCCCAAAAGCAAAAGAAAGACAAAAAAAAAAAAAAAAGAAAAAAGAAAAAACCAAGTGGAAGAACAATAACTCAATAAGAACTCCATGATAGGGATGAACTCTCACATTTCAATAATTAGTCTGAATGTGAATGGACTAAACGCACCACTGAAAAGACATAGAATGACAAAATGGATAAAATATCACCAGGCAACAATATACTGCCTTCAAGAGACCCATCTCACTAGAAAGGACATACACAGACTCAAAGTAAGAGGATGGGAAACAAATTTTCAGGCGAATGGAACACAAAAGAAAGGAGGAGTCGCGATCCTAATTTCAGACAAAATACCATTTAAGCTATCAAAAATTAAAAAAGATACAGAGGGCCACTACATAATGATAAAAGGTTCACTCCATCAACAAGAAATATCTATCCTAAACATATATGCACCCAACATAGGCGCACCAACATTCATAAAGCAACTTCTAGGAAAACTAAAGAAAGACATTGACTCTAACACCATAATAACTGGGGACTTTAATACACCACTCACAACCTTAGACAGATCATCAGGACAAAAAATCAGCAAGGAGATCCGGAACCTCAATGAGACTCTGGACCAAATGGACTTAATTGATACCTATAGAACACTCCATCCAAAGACCACAGAATACACATTCTACTCATCACCACATGGAACATATTCTAAGATCGACCACATAATTGGACACAAATCAAGTATAAGCAAATTTAAAAGGACTGAAATTCTGCCATGCACCTTCTCGGACCACAGTGGAATAAAAATAAACATTGACACCAACAAAGTCCCCCCAAAACCCACAAAGACATGGACACTAAACAGCATGATGCTAAATAACTCCTGGGTCAATGATGACATCAAAATAGAGATCAAAAGATACCTGGAAACAAATGAAAATAAAGAAACATCTTACCAAAATCTCTGGGATGCCTTAAAAGCTGTAATAAGAGGGGAATGTATATCCCTACAAACACACATGAGGAAAATGGAAGGAATAGAAATTGACAACCTAACAAGCCACCTAAAGAAGCTGGAAAAGCAAGACCACAAAAACCCTAATTTCAGCAGAAGAATCCAGATCACCAAAATAAAAGCCCAAATCCAGGACATAGAAGACAAAAGATAATACAAAAAATCAATGAAACAAAAAGCTGGTTCTTCGAAAGGGTAAACAAGATTGATGGTCCCCTAGCTAGACTGACCAAGAAAAAATGAGAAAAAAACCAAATAAGCATAATCAGAAACACAAAAGATGAAGTCACATCTGACCCTGAAGAAATACAAAAGATCATTAGAGACTACTACGTACACTTGTATGGAAACAAACTTGAAAACCAGAAGGAAATGGAAGACTTTCTGACATCACACAACCTACCTAGGTTGGAACAAGAAGAAATTGAGACCCTAAATAAACCAATAACAATCAAGGAAATCGACCACGTAATAAGAAAACTTCCTACAAAAAAAAGCCCTGGTCCAGATGACTTTCCAGCAGAATTCTACAAGACATTTAAGGAGGAGCTGATACCAATCCTACTGAAGGTATTCCAGGCGATTGAAAAAGATGGAACTCTCCCCAAATCATTTTACGAAGCCAACATCACATTGATACTCAAGCCAGGTAAAGATCCAACAAAGAAAGAGAACTACAAGCCAACATCTTTGATGAACATAGATGCTAAAATTCTCAACAAGATCCTAGCAAACCGGATTCAGCGATACATCTCAAAAATCATCCATCATGACCAAGTAGGCTTCATTCCTGGCATGCAAGGCTGGTTCAATATTCGTAAAACCATAAATGTAATTAAATACATCAACAGATGTCAAAACAAAAACCACATGATCATATCACTAGATGCAGAAAAAGCTTTTGATAAAATCCAGCACCCCTTCTTGATAAAAACCCTTGAACATCTAGGCATACGGGGAACATACCTCAAAATAGTAAAAGCCATCTACGAGAAACCCACAGCCAGCATACTCCTAAATGGACAAAAATTGGAACCAATTCCCCTGAAAACTGGAACTAGACAAGGAAGCCCACTCTCTCCCCTCCTGTTCAACATAGTATTGGAAGTCCTGGCTAAAGCAATCAGAGAAGAGGAGGCAATCAGAGGTATTCAAATAGGAAAAGAGGAAGTCAAGTTATCTCTCTATGCAGATGACATGATGGTGTACCTTGAAAACCCAAGAGAATCTGTCAAAGGTCTCCTTACATTGATAAAAGCCTTTGGCAAAGTCTCAGGATACAAAATAAATATACAAAAGACAATCGCATTTCTCTACACCAATAATAAACAAACAGAAACCCAAATAAAAAACACAGTTCCATTCACAATAGCCACAAAAAAAATGAAATACCTTGGCATCTTCCTGACCAGAGACGTGAAAGACCTTTACAATGAAAATTACAAAACACTGCTCAAAGAAATCAAAGCCAACATGAACAAGTGGAAAAATATCCCATGCTCATGGATCGGAAGAATCAACATTGTGAAGATGTCCATCTTACCTAAGGCAATCTACAAATTCAATGCAATACCCATTAAATTACCAACAACATTCTTCTCAGACCTAGAAAAAACAACACAGGAATTCATATGGAAACACAAACGTCCAAGAATAGCCAGAACAATCCTCAGCAAAAAAAACAAAGCAGGTGGTATCACAATACCAGATTTCAAACTTTACTATAAAGCTACAATCATCAAAACAGCTTGGTATTGGTACAGGAACAGGCATATAGATCAATGGAACAGAATTGAGATTCCAGAAGCAAAACCTCAATTTCTCAACCAACTCATCTTCGACAAAGCCCCCACCACCTACCAATGGGGAGAGGAGAACCTATTCAGTAAATGGTGCTGGGAAAATTGGCTGACCACATGCAGAAGATTGAAACAGGACCCCTATCTATCCCCATGCACAAAGGTTAACTCCAAATGGATCAGAGACCTAAATGTAAAACCTCAAACCATAAGAACCTTAGAAAAGGAAGGAAATACTCTCATGGAAATCGGAACTGGCATCCAATTCCTGTACAAAACCCGAAACCCACAGGACTTAAGAGAGAAGATAGACAAATGGGACCTCATTAAACTGACAAGCTTCTGCAAAGCCAAAGAAACCATCAAGAGAGCAGGAAGACAGCCTACAGACTGGGGAAAAGTATTTGACAACTCCAGGTCTGACAAAGGCTTAACATCCTGGATCTACAAGGAACTGAAGCGTACTGAAAAGAAGAAAACAAACAACCCCATTATAAAATGGGCAAAAGACATGAACAGACACTTCACAAAAGAAGACATTCGAGCAGCCAACAAACACATGAAGAAATGCTCACCTCACTAATCATCAGGAGATGCAAATCAAACCACACTGAGATACCACCTAACTCAGTC
>NW_007258875.1:2445-3387 GCF_000164805.1 Carlito syrichta | reverse complement strand
CGGGGATCTGTAATGACAGATTTAGCATATCACGGAGCAAGTAGCTCTGAATATGTAGGGTCCCAGTAGTCCAGGTTGCCGATTAAACATATAAGGACGCTTGTATATTACAGAAAATGAGAACTCCTAGAACCGGATGTCCTCTTAATTCTCAGTAAGATGCCCTGATTTTTCCTGTCGATTTGGATTCTAAATTAGTATATCAAAAGATAGATGCCCAGAAGTTTCCTAGGTTCGTGGATTCCATGATTCCTGGTTACAATTGAAAGTACGTAATAAACATTTGGCACGTGCAAAACCCTTGTCCCTTCTCAAAATAAAAAGAGACACGGAAGGGGAAGGATTGCATGGTTCACCTTTAGATCAAAGTTACATCCAAATATGGCAAGAAGATTCTTTTTGTACTGGAATCTTGGCTTCGTTGTTCTGAGGAACAGAAACGCCTTGGAATTCCCAATACCATTTACACCTTTTAAGATGACCAGAATGTTGTTGGGGTCCTGAAATGACCGATTCATTATATCGGAATGCTAAATTGCTCTAAAACATTGGGGAGCTCGAAGATCTGTTTCTTGTTTGTCCCATAGCACACAACCTGGGAATTTTTTGGATTGAGGGCACGTACAAAAATGATTCTGTATTCGTACTTAGTTGGAGGTCATGTAGTGTCCTGCATGTGAGGACTCTCTTTCCCTTGATTCCTGTTTCAAAACCCTGATTCTTGTTTAGCCCTTAGTAAGAAGTCATGGAGATTTTTTGATAGAGGAACCATAGAAAACAGATTTGTTCTCTTTTATTAGCAAGAGGCCATGTAGTTTCCTATATATGAGGTTTGCTATTACCCACATTCATGCCTCGAGTCCCTGATTCTTCTTTAGCCATCAGCAAGATGCCCTGTAGATTTTCAGGACTGAAGCTCGTATAACACTGATTTCTTATTTT
>NW_007258875.1:0-1611 GCF_000164805.1 Carlito syrichta | reverse complement strand
CAGATGCCCAGATGTATACTAGAGACGTGGAATCCATGGATGCTGGTTACATTTTAATAATTCATACTAAATATTTGGGAAATGCAAAACCCTCGGGCCCTCTACAAATAAAGTACAAACGGAAATTTAAGGATTACTTAGTTCACCTTAAGACCAATGTTACATCCAAATACGGCAATATGACACTTTTTTTCTGGGAATCTGGCCTTAATTGTCCCGAGGAACTTTACGGATTTGTACTACCAGATACCCGAATACAAATCTGAAGAGCAACAGAATGTTGCTGGAGTTCTGAAATTATTGATTCATAATAACCACAAGCCAAATATCTCTGAAACATGAGACGAGCTCGAAGCCTAGATGCTTGTTTATAATGCAGCAAGATGCCCAGAGAATTTTTCTGATTGTGGAATAGTATATCAAAGATTCCTTATTCTTCTTTAGCTAGGGGCCGTATAATATCTTGTATATGAGGACTCCCTTTCCCCAGAATCCTGTTTGGAAACCCTGATTCTTGTTTTGCAATTAGCAATATATCATGTGGATATTGTGACGGAGGAACCATGTAAATAGCTTTCTTGGTTCTCTTTAGCTAGAGATAATGTAGATTCTGCATATGAGGGCTGTTATTACCTATGTTCCCGCTACTAAACCTTGATTCTTGGTTAGCCAACAGCAGATGGCCTGTTGATTTTAAGGCCTGAGGACTGCTAAAAACCCAATTTTTTTCACCCTTGGCATGGGGCTGGGCATTTTCCTGTATATTTGTACTCTTATTAGATACATCCTGCTTTGAAACTCGGATTATTTTAGAACTTTCCAAGATGCTCTGTAGATTTTTGGGATTGAGGACTCGTGTAACGCAGATTCCTTATTCTTCTTAGCAAAATGTCATGTAGTTGCCTGTAAATAAGGACTCCATTTTCCAGATTCATGATCGAAAACACCATGATTCGTGTTTAGCCCATAGAACGATGACCTTTAGCTTTTTTGGGATTGAAGATCCGAGTGACGCATATTCCTTATTCTTACTTACCAATAGGCAGTGAAGTTTCCTTTATGTGAGTACTCCCATTACCCAGATTCCTACTTCAGAAACCTGATTCCTGGTTCCGTCTTGGGAAGATGACCTGTAGTTTTGGGGAATGAGGACTCATATAAGTAAGATTCCTTATACTTTCTTACCAATATGACGTGTAGTTTCCTGTATATGACGAGTTCCATTACCCAGCTTCCTGCTTCACTCTGCAGGATGCCGAGACAGTTCCTGGTGTCCAAGAATTCCAGTTTTGTGGATATTCAGAGAAAGACGTCCATTATGTTTTTTGTGAACTGGAATCCAGGATTTCTGGTTACCCTTCAGAAGACCTCCCCAAAACGTGGAATATTCCAAACACAAAACCCTAATTACTACATGCCCGCAATCAAGAATTTTCTGTAGTTTGACGTCACCTGAATCGAGGAATTTTGTACCAATATACCTTTTGATTCTGGGGTATAAGATTATGGTCATAGATGGTGCCATGAAGCAAAAGAATTTCTAGAGCCAATTCCTTGAGGATCTGTAATGACAGATTTAGCCTATCCACGGGGCAAGTAGCTCTGAAAATG
>NW_007258874.1:0-3358 GCF_000164805.1 Carlito syrichta | reverse complement strand
TTGATACCTGGGGTACCTCATTATGGTCCTAGATGTTCATAAGACACAAAAGGATATTTGGGCCAGATACTCGATTACAACTATCAAGAGAATACAATGTTCCTGGGGATCTGTAATGACAGATGAAGGGTACGTACAGAGCTAGTAGCTCCGAAAAATGTAGAGACCCTGAAGCCCAGATGGTTGATTAAACCTTATCAAGAGACCCTGTAGATTCTGGCGAATGAGAACTCCTAGACCCAGATTTCCTTTTCGTTCTCAGCAAGATGCCCTGATTTTCCCTCATGACGTGGATCCAAAACTCTGTATACAAATAGGCAGATGCCCAGAAATTACCTAGGGTCATGGAATCCAGAATCCAGGTTACACTTATAAGTACCAAATATATATTTGGCAACCTCAAAACACCAAGCCCCTATCGGAATAGAAGGAGAAATACAAGTTTTAGTATTACAAGATACATCTTAAGGCTATAGTTACATACAAATATGGAGATAAGATCTTTGTGTCCTGGAATCTGCCCTTTGTTGTCCCAAGGAACCCAACGGACTTGTAGGTCCACAGTCTTGGTTACATCTATCAGGAAGACCAGAATGTTGCTGAGAATGTATAATGTCAAAATTGTCCTATCCAAGAGGCCTGTAGCCCTAAAGAATGTGTGAAAATAGAAAACCAGTTTCCAGATTAGCCCTTATAATGTGTCCATGTAGAATTGTTGGATGGGCGACCTCCATAACCCAGATTCTTTTTGTTCTCAGTAAAACTCTTGGAAGTTACCTGGCGACGTAAAAGTTCAAAGTCTTATATACCAATACTCATAAGCCCAAAAGGTCAGAAGGGCCCTGGAATCCAAGATTGCTGGATCCCCATTAAGAATAATTCCTAAAGATTTTGGAACACTTAATCCCACATTACGAATATCAATCTAAAATTCCAGCAGTAGTTTCTGGATTAGGAGGTAAACCTGAAGTCAGAAATTACATGAAAAATGACAATATGATTCCTTGGGTTGTGGAATTTGGCCTTACAGTCTCCTGCACAAAAAGGCGAGCAGATGGCCAGATTCTCTGTTACAACTAAGAAGTTGAGCAGCAGTTTCCAGGGAATTGTTAATGACAGACTTGTGATACGTATACAGGAATTAATTCTGAAAAGTGTGGGGACTGGGGCTCCAATTTCCTGATTAGCATTTAGAAAATTCCTTTAGGCTTCTAGGTATGAGAACGACCTGAAGCCAGGGAGAAATTAACAACTGCCCAGAAGTTTGCTGGTCATATCCAAACTGTTTTCCTTGTTCCACATTGGTAACATGAGTAGAAGCTTTCTGGTGACGTAGTGTCCGAGATTCCTGTTTCATTCTCAGAAGAACGATGAGATGTTTCCCCGTTTCCTAGAAACCCAGACGCGTGGCTCCCAATAGAAAGACTCCAGAATGCTCCTTTGAACTTGTAAACCTAGACCCTGGTGCCCTCCCAAAAATACCTTCTAAACATGGTGCAACATCTAAACCCAAGGTTCTAATTCCGAATAGCTGAACTACCAGACGTTTCTGGAGTACGAGTTAACCCTGAACTCAGGGCATACATTCAAACACCTGAGATGATTACTTGTGTCCTGGAATTTGGCGTTAGAGGATCCAGAATCTAAATGGACTTCTAGTGTCACTTTTTTGTTTAAACTATCGAGAGGACCAGAATGTTGCGAGACTTCTGGAATGACTGATACCTAACATGCACATAGGAAACAGCTCTGAAAAATATGGGGACGTCGAAGTCCGAGTCTTGTAGGCCATACCAAGACACCCTGAACATTTTTGGAATTGAGGACTCCTGTACCCCAGATTCACTATTCTTCCTTAGCAAGAGCCCATGTAGTTTCCTGTATATGAGGACTCCCATCCCCAGATTCCTGCTTCGAAATCCTGATTCTTGTTTAGCCCTAAGCAAGACGTCCAGTAGATTTTTGGCATTGAGAACTTGTGAAAACCAGATTCCTTATCCTCTCTTAGGAAGATGCTGTGTAGTTTTCTGTATATGAAGACTCCCATTACCGAGATTCCTGCTTCAAAACACTGATTCTTTTTTAGCCCTTAGAAAGACGCCCTGTAGAGTTTAAGGATCGAGGATATTTGTGACCGATATTCCTTGTTCTTCCTTAGCAAGAGGTTGTGAGGTTTCCTGAATATGAGGACTCCCATTCTCCAGATTTGTGCTTCAAATCCCTGATACAGTTTTCTCCCTTAATAAGAATCCCTGTAGGTTTTTGGGATTTGAGGACTCGTGCAACCCAGATTCCTTATTCTTCCGTAGTAAGAGGCCATGTAGTTTCCCGTATATGTGTACTCCCAATTTGCAAATTCCTGCTTAATTCGCAGCAATACCCGAGATATTTCCTGATGAACATAGAGTTCCAGTTGTTTGGATATCAAGAGAAAAACTCCCATATAGTACCTTGGAACTGTAATCCAAGTATCCAGGTTCCCCTTAACAAGACATCGTAAAAATGTGGAATATCCTAACCCAATATCCCATTCCCACCAGCCTGACCACCGGAAATTTCGGTATTTTGAGGTAACCTGAAGCAAGGGATTTTGTCGCAAAATGCCAGTTGATACCTGGGGAACTGGATTATGGCCGTAGATGTTCATAAGAAATAAATGGAATTTTACATTCAGATACACGATTACAACTATCAACAGAACTATAATTATTGCATCTGTACATAAAGATTTTAGGTATCCACTCAGCAAGTAACTCTGAAAATGTAGGGACATACAAGCACAGATTCCTCATTAAACCTTATCAAGAGGCCATATAGATTTTTGACGATTGAGGACCTCTGAGCCTGCATTCTCTTCTTGTTCTCAGCAAGGTGCCCTGATTTTCCCTGGGGATCTGGATTCTAAAATTCGTATGCAAATAGACAGATGCCCAGTTGTTTCCCAGAGATCTGGATCCGTGATTCCTGGTTACATTTAAGAATGTGTACTACATGCTTAGCAACATCAAAACCCCAAGCCCCTATCAAATAGATGCACAAACGGAAGTTTTAGGATTACATGCTACATCTTAAGACAAAAATTACACAGAAATGTGGCGAGATGATTCTTTCAGTCCTGGAATCTGGTTTAGTTGTCCTGAGAAACCCAACTGAATTGCAGAGACTGGTCCTTTTTTTTCCATTAATCAGTATTTTTTATTATGGCTTTGTGGCCTACAGTTAAGGGTTAGGTGTACAATTACGTTTCATTCAAACACCCTGTTGATAAGAGGTGTTTTCCCATCCCCCGACAGATATTTGCTACTGTTGATCCCATCCCCCTCCCCCCCATAGTTTCCCAGTACGTCAGTCATTTACT